>NC_133326.1:213102565-213402565 GCF_042186555.1 Aquarana catesbeiana
GAAAATCCATTCAAAGATACAAGACTGACAAGATTCTAAATATCATGTGAATGAAACGAGAGAGAAGCACATTGGGAGGGCTGGACCAGAAATGGCATTGGAAAACGCTTCTATTTATTATGAAAAGTGAAATTCTGCCCGAAAAGGTGAACTTATCCTTTAAATGCCCAGACCAACTAATTTTCTGATTGACAGTGGATCTCGGAACTAGCAACAAAGATGCACATTCCTAGTTCTCTGATGCAAGGTTTTGATGATTCAACTATTCACACCTTCAGTCACGTAAATCCAATAAGTAACACCTATGTAGACTTCCTGACACCAAAGAATGCAATTGTCTAACTAGAGTGGTTCCATAACTTTCACACCTACCATTCTGTTCTTGGACAATCAATACCTGCCTTGACACATTCTATTGTGAATGGATGAGGGGATGTGCTACCTGTGTGAATATAAACACTGTGGTATTTTCATGACACTCATTAAAAAAAGAAGTTGTCGCTTAGAAAAGCTACAAAATCTCTTCAACATTACAAAACAAGTCTAGTTGAATGTGGCCAACTACTACTAGCCATACCATGAGCGGGACAAGGAGCTCTCACATACATATGGTGCAAGGTTAATTAATGTTCTTATTACAAGGGCATTTTACATTTGGACTTATAAAATCCTATTGCAGTCTCAAAAGGGGTTATTCAAATAGTTTGGGTACTTTGATTTTAGTTGTGCAAGCATTTAACTGTCTTGGTAGTCTTGAGACTATCAGTGTCCAGCTGAGCACAGGTTAAAGCTTTTCAGTCTCCTCTTACTGTCCTATGAGGCTGCAGGACCCTTGACCCTGGACAATGCTGATTGCCACAGGGCCAATCACCTGCACCCTTCCAAAAAAAAAAAAAACAAACAACCTTGCAATACACACCAAACTGAGCATGTGCAGAGTGCCCCAAGGCTCTGTACTATCAGGAGATGGATTGGGGACAGTGAAAGAATGAAGAATGGGCAGATCAGAGAAGATAGGATCAAACATCCTTTTACACAATGTGGAGGATTAACCCCTTCTGTTCCACAGCGAGTAGACCTTCGCTTTACTGCATATAAAGACTTACTGTTACTGTTGTGGGTTTAGTAACACTTTAAAAGCAGTGGTCTCCAAACTGTGGCCTTTTGCTTGCTTTTATCTGGCCCATGGGGCACAATTTCTGCCACAGACACCACCAATGGGGCACAATTCCTGCCACAGACACCACCAATGGGGCACAATTCCTGCCACAGACACCACCAATGGGGCACAATTCCTGCCACAGACACCACCAATGGGGCACAATTCCTGCCACAGACACCACCAATGGGGCACAATTCCTGCCACAGACACCACCAATGGGGCACAATTCCTGCCACAGACACCACCAATGGGGCACAATTCCTGCCACAGACACCACCAATGGGGCACAATTCCTGCCACAGACACCACCAATGGGGCACAATTCCTGCCACGGACACCACCAATGGGGCACAATTCCTGCCACGGACACCACCAATGGGGCACAATTCCTGCCACGGACACCACCAATGGGGCACAATTCCTGCCACGGACACCACCAATGGGGCACAATTCCTGCCACGGACACCACCAATGGGGCACAATTCCTGCCACGGACACCACCAATGGGGCACAATTCCTGCCACAGACACCACCAATGGGGCACAATTCCTGCCACAGACACCACCAATGGGGCACAATTCCTGCCACAGACACCACCAATGGGGCACAATTCCTGCCACAGACACCACCAATGGGGCACAATTCCTGCCACGGACAGCACCAATGGGGCACAATTCCTGCCACAGACACCACCAATGGGGCACAATTCCTGCCACAGACACCACCAATGGGGCACAATTCCTGCCACAGACACCACCAATGGGGCACAATTCCTGCCACAGACACCACCAATGGGGCACAATTCCTGCCACAGACACCACCAATGGGGCACAATTCCTGTAACAGACACCACCATTGGGGCACAATTCCTGCCACAGACACCACCAATGGGGCACAATTCCTGCCACAGACACCACCAATGGGGCACAATTCCTGCCACAGACACCACCAATGGGGCACAATTCCTGCCACAGACACCACCAATGGGGCACAATTCCTGCCACGGACACCACCAATGGGGCACAATTCCTGCCACGGACACCACCAATGGGGCACAATTCCTGCCACGGACACCACCAATGGGGCACAATTCCTGCCACGGACACCACCAATGGGGCACAATTCCTGCCACGGACACCACCAATGGGGCACAATTCCTGCCACTAACAATAGGGCACAAATCCTGCCACTGACACCAACGGGGCACAGTTTCTGCCACTGACACCAACAAAGGGGCACAGTTTCTGCCACTGACACCAACAATGGGGCACAATTCCTGGCACCAAATATTTCTCCCACTAATACCAAAGATTGGGTGTTTACTCCCACTGGGCACAGTCCGGCCCCCCCTAAAGTCTGAAGGGTAGTACACTGGCCCTTTCTTTAAAAAGTTTGGCGACCCCTGCTTTAAAGGGTTAGTTCACCTTTAATGACTTATGCAAAATACATCCCTATGCATTACAGCATCATCAGTACAGTAACATGCAGCACTTGTTTTATTTGTAAAAGGCTGCTTACCTTTTAAGCTGCCTTTTCTCTATTGTCTTCCTTTCTCCATTCTGCAGATAACAGGACATAGAGAGCAATGAACACAAGGCCCCAGAAACTCACAAAATGAGCACTCAACTTTATTCCCTACCCATGCATGCACAGCCTGCTCTCTTTCACTCTCACAGAGACGGAGCACTGCATGTTAAAGAATATGTAAAGCCAACATTTTATATTCCTGCAATGTGCCTGTTGTACCATGCACTTGTATAAAAAAGTATCCTGTTCTCTTTGTATTGCTTCCTTTGTGAGACATCACTGGTGTTCAAGCCAGTCCCTCTGCTTTCCTAATAAAAACTGACCACTCTGGGCATGAGAGCACAGCGTGCTGGGAGCCAATCCAATGATCAGATCTGTGCTGACATGCACCCAACACAACCATTCACTGGGAAGTCCAGTGTGCTGCTGTTTCTTCTACCTCACCACCTCTCCGAGCCCCTTTTGCAGCTGAGAACAGAGGGTATATGATCACAACAAAAAAAAAGGTATTTATAAGGGGTGTGTGTGTGTGTGTGTGTGTGTGTGTGTGTGTGTGTGTGTGTGTGTGTGTGTGTGTGTGTATATATATATATATATATATATATATATATATATATATATATATATATATATATATATATATATATATATATATATATTACACACAAATGTTTTGCCTGAGTGGTTACATATACGTTAATACACATGTGACGCTGTAATGAATAGGCATGCTTTTGGCACAAGTCATTAAAAGGTGAACTAACCCTTTAAAGCAATCAGCTGTTAATTAACTTAATTTCCCATGAGGCATTGCAAGGCTAGCAGCTACAATTACTCCCAGAGGCATGATGAGACTTGTAGTTCTGCAACAGCTGGAGGGCCCCAGGTTGCCTACCCCTGCTTTAAAGTAAGCAAAGTTGTCTGCACGTCCTCAGGTTCAGATTCAGGGACATGTAGAATCATAGTTTGCAAGTAGAGGAATTTGTCAAGTTTGGCAGCAAACTACACATCCAAGATGAAAGTCAAAGCGACTCGGTAGATGTCAGTTGCGTCAATGTATTTGAAACATTTTATGTTTGACTAGAGGATACCATCTTCAAAAGAATAAAGAGAAAGGGCTGTAATTCTACAGCTATCATTGTAGAATTCCCCTGCTTCATTTCATACATCAGCAGAAAGAATAAATGTCACAGCATAGAACAATAACGCCTCGTGAATAGGAAAGATTCAGATAATCGCACTGTTTTGGAATACAGGCCATGCATTCATTCTTCAGTCCTCCACTGACACTGGACGATGGCCACACTTCCTACATCATTTGTTGAGTAGGAGGCATGTTTTCTTTACCAGACAAAACACTAGAGAGGATATTTATATCCTTACCATTAAGGCCTCATGTACACTGCTGCTGCTAAACGGATGTTTTTTCAAATGCTTCTAAATGCAAACGCGGCTAAACGCATCATGTAAACGCACCAACACGGACATTTTAACGTAGGTTACTATCTGTCAAGTTAAATCGTTCAGGAGAGGTTGTAAAAATGTCCCGTGTCCATGAAGCCTAACACATCACTGAAACACAAACACATGCATCTTATTAGATGTACACAAAATTACATAAACTCATATTTACAGGTATATTGTAACGCAATTCAAAAAACTGGATACACCCGTGTATGCCTAGCAACCAGCCAGAAGCTTTCACAGAATTTGTAACCTGTGCTACAAGCTTACAAGCAGAAAAGTAATTGGTGTAAATGGCTACTAGTATTAACAAATAAAGTCCAAGTAGGTGTTTGTTTAACCACTTCCCTACCAGGCCAATTCTGACATTTCTCTCCTACATGTAAAAATCATAAAAAATTATAATAAAATTAATAAATTAATAATAAAAAATTACATAGAACCCCCAAACATTATATATGTTTTTTTAGCAAAGACCCTAGAGAATACAATGGCGGTTGTTGCAACTTTTTATCTCACACAGTATTTGCGCAGGAATTTTTCGAACGCATTTTTTTGGGGGAAAAAACAGGTTTGTGTTTAAAAAAAAAAAAAAAACACAAAACAGTAAAGTTAGCCCAATGTTTTTGCATTTTGTGAAAGATGAAGTTACGCCGAGTAAATAGATACCCAACAGGTCACGCTTCAAAATTGCATACGCTCGTGGAATGGCGCCAATGTTCGGTACTTAAAAATCCCCATAGGCGACGCTTGAAATTTTTTTACTGGTTACATGTTTTGAGTTACAGAGGAGGTCTAGGGACAAAATGATTGCTCTCACTCCAACGTTCGCGGCGATACCTCACATGTATGGTTTGAACACCGTTTTCATCATATGTGGGCGGGACTTACGTATGCGTTCGCTTCTGCGTGCGAGCACACGGGGACAGCGGCGCTTTAAATTTTTTTTTTTATTGTTAATTATATTTTATTTTTTTTGTTTTGACACTTTTTTGAAAAAAAAAAATTGATCACTTTTATTCCTATTACAAGGAATGTAAACATCCCTTGTAATAGCAATATGACATGTCAGGTGCTCTTAATAGTGAGATATGGGGTCAATAAGTACCCATATCTCACCACTAGGCTGGAAAGCCTGAAATTAAATAAATAAATAAATAAAACGATCGCCGCTTCCCAGCTGAAGCAGCACCGTTTTTTTTAATGGAGAGGCCAGGCGTGACGTCATAACATCGCGCCCAGCCTCCCACGATCATAGATCGTGGGAGGCCAGGGTAGGTCCGCCGGAAATCTCTATGATCTATATCCGGCGCCGGCGGATCCGCTCTCCACCTCACCGATCGTAACGGTGAGTTGGAGCAAGCACCGGAGGGCGGCGGGAGGGGGGACATCCCCTCTCACCTCCCATAGGAAGGATCAAGCGGCGGAACGGCCGCTATGATCGTTCCTATGGTGTAGAGATTCGCCGGCTGAAACCGGCAATATCTGAATGATGACTAACTACAGGCATCATTCAGATATACCCGCGCCCAAAGCCCAGGGCGTCATATGACGGTGGGCGGGCGGGAAGTGGTTAAATTGATAAAATGCATTTTAAATACTGCTTGTACTTTCACACCCTAGCAGACTAAATACTTTGTACAGGGTCTAACTCTTAGAACCTGCCAACATGACAGGAAAGCACATGCTGCTGTTCCTTTATTAGGCATTTTCTGAAGCTTTAGGAAGCTCTTACTGCCACCTTTGTTTCGTCAGATTAGGCGACCCGTCAGAATGTGTAACGGAAGTGACGTTTCGTCACCACCATCTTGCTACACCCCACACTCCTCCATAGTAAGGATACACTGAAAAGGGGAAAAGCGGACATCTTGTTACACCCACCAGAGTTTTGCATTTTACACTTCTTTTTAACAGTAAACTGAGGTTATATAGTGAAATACAGTACTTAGAATTCCGTCTTAAAGCGGGGTTCCACTCAAATTTTTAACTTAATCTTACCCCCTTCAGTTAATTGCATAGATGTTCAAATGCCGCACGAAAAAAATTTAACGCTGTAATTACCTTTATATTGTACTTTATTGTGGCACTTCCTGTCTCTCCTCCCATGGGAGTAGGCGTGTTTATTGCCTTTCCCCGGCGCCGCACTGTCTCCTGGGAGCTTAGTGTCAGGCTTCCCAAGATTCAGTGTGGGAACAATGATCATGCTTGTGAACAAGCTGTGAATGAACAACATTCACCGCATCCAGGAAATCAATGCTTGTGGGCTTCACATGCCCACAAGCAAGATGGAAACAACCAGCATCACATTTTTAAAGTTATTCTTCAGTACGAAAACAGAGGAGGAAATATTACACCCAAACTGTGAGTATTATTTTGGGATTAGCAAAGTGTCTCAATGACCTAAAAAAAAAAAAAAAAAGATTGGTCGCCGGACTCCCACTTTAATGTTTAGATGTCTGACAGCAGCGAACTTCTTTCAGATTAGCAAACCTGTGAGATCAGCAGGGCTTGCTGCTGCTTTTAAAATTCAACATCTAACCAGTCAGAGTTCTAAGTACTGTATTTCACTATATAGCCTCAGTTTACTGTTAAAGTGTAAATGTAACAAGATGTCTGCTTTCCCCCTTCTTAGTGTATCCTTACTATGGAGGAGTGTGGGGCAGGACCCAGGTCCCCAAACACTTTTTATGACAATAACTTGCATATAAGCCTTTAAAATGAGCATTTTTGATTTTTCATGTTAAAGTCCCATAGACTTTAACGGTGTTCCAGCGGCTTTCAAATTTGCCGCGAACACTGCATATTGTTCGCTGTTCGGCGAACACCCGATGTTCGACTCGAGCATCGGGCTCATCCCTAATGCCCAGTACTACCTGATGGTAGCTGGGCCTGGAATTGGGCTTTAGCCAACTGGGCACTTTTACCCCCTTCTTGACCAGGCCAATTTTCAGCTTTCAGTGTTGTTGCACTTTGAATGACAATTGCGCAGTCATATAACATTGTACCCAAACAAATTTTTAAATCAAAATATTTAATCACCACTGGGTTTTTTATTTGTTGCCAAACAAAAAAAAAAAACTGTTAAAAAAACAAAACACAACTTTTTCATAGTTTGTTATAAAACTTTGCAAACCGGTAGTTTTTCTCCTTGTGCTTCCATTGTGGAGACACTTATAAATTCAGTAGTGTTAGGACTACAAGCATACACAGGGTGCCGTGAAGAGGCCTTGCAGCTTATGCATGCGTTTGCAAATGTGTGCTAACTAAACCCCTGTTTTTAACGCAGACTGTTGGACAGGTTAATTTGGTCAGTTGGCAGACTGGTTGGTGAGTTGAGCTATGGAATGTTCTGTTTTTGTCTTTCATGTGATAGCCCTTCCATGTGCTCCTTGCTGTGAAGGCCAGTTATAGATGGGGGCAGGGGCCATTTGTTTCGTAGTTTTTCTCCTTCACTGATGTGCGCTGATAGGCGGCACTGATTGCAGTCCCACCAAAGCTGCCACTACCAGGACACTGATAATCAGTGTGCATGTCCCTTTTTGAGAAGCCGGTCATCGGCTCTTTTTCTCTCCTAATGCTGTCCGCATCAGCAAAGCAGTGCCAATAACCAGCTTCTATTTACATCTGCGATTGGACACCGCTGATCACGTGGTGAAGAGGCGCTGACTGGCTCTTTAGCTCAATCTGTGATCAGCAGTATCCTCCAAACACTGTGACCACAGAGTGCGCTGCCCGAGCCCCGCAGCGGGCGGGATCACGGGAGGTCATTATATGACCTCCTCCCAGAACTAGCTGTCCATGCTGTAGCCATCATTCAGCTATAGTGCAGTCAGCAAGTGGTTAACCACTTCAGCCCCCAAAGGATTTACCCCTTTAATGACAAGTTTTTGCGATATGGCACTTTGTTGCTTTAACTGACAATTGCGTGGTCGTGCGACCCTGTACCCAAACAAAATTGATGTTTGTGCGACCCTGTACCCAAAAAAAAAAAAGAAAAAAATATTTTTTACTTTTTGCTATAATAAATATCCAAAAAAAGGAAGTGTAAAAACAGCTAAATTTTTTTCATCAGTTTAGGTCTATACGTATTCTTCTACATTTTTTTTTTTTTTAAAACCAAAAATATAACGCAATAAGCGTATACTGATTGGTTTGTGCAAAAGTTATAGAGTCTACAAATTAGTGGATAGATTTATGTCATTTTTATTAATTTTTTTTTACTAGTAATGGCGGTGATCAGTGATTTTTAGCGGGACTGCAACATTGCAGCAAACAGATTGAACACTTTTGACACTTTTTTGAGGTCAGTGCTATATAAATGCACTGAATACTGTATAAATGACACTGGTAGAGAAGAGATTAACACTAGGGGGCGATCAAGGGGTTAATTGTGTTCTAGGAAGGTGTTTCTAACTGTGGGGGGGGAGTGGACTGATGGAGTACAGAGAGATCTTTGTTCCTCATCACTAGGAACAGCCAATCTCGCTGTACTCTCCTGTCAGAATGGGAATCTGCTTTGTTTACATTGGCAGATCCCTGTTCTGCCTCTGTGGAGCGATCAAGGGTGGCCAGCGGTCATCGTGGCTACCGGGCACATGCTCCGGCGCCATACACGTGGCCACCGTGTCTTACATGAAGCGCTGTACCGGTATGGCGATTTGTGCAATAGAGCCGCCCTGTCGCCGTGTAACTGAGGCGGCTGGTCGGCAAGTGGTTAAATAACTGTTTGCTAAACTTAAAGTGGAACTACGCTGCATCTGAGCACCACACACCAAAAACAAAATGTATCTACTTTTTAATGTTCAGCGCGAACTCTCCCATCCATGCTTTACTTTGTTGAGAAATCACTTAGAAAAGCACCCCCCCCCCTCGCATTTCTGGCCGCAGCCATCACGCGTAAGGGCAGATGATTCATGTAGCATTTACCTCCTGGAATCCATCTGCCCTTAGCTCAGGCATGCAGGCAATGCTTAGCTGAGAAAACCCTTCCTGAAGACTCCTGGGATGTGACACATTTGGCTAGGCAAGAAACCAAGTAGTAACTGAAAAAACGTAAAAGAAAAAAAAAAAAGTTTAAAACAAAGTAGTTATGATATAATTCCCTATCTATTTACTAATGCTAGCAGCCTCTGCTCTGCTTTAAACACAGATTCTATTTCCACTTCTTAAAATGAGTTTTTGGAATACTCAAAAAAACTCCGGAATCCTGGGCTACTTACTGCTGACCTCCTCCTAAAAATGCCATCTCCCTGGCTGTTCCTGATGTCATTACTTCCCGAGCCAGAGGTTGGTAATGGCAGCTCCATATTTCTCTCAGAACAGAAGTATAGCTAAGTAAAGATCAGAGCTAAGTATTGCTAAGAACAGTTTGATAAAATTTTATCAAGGTGCTTTTTATTCTATGAGTGATGTAATATGCGAGAGACCTCTGGCACATTTATAGTGTGCAAAAGATGTTAAAATAATAAATACACCTATATACACTCCCCATCAATCTGATGATTCTTATCAGCTGCATACAGAGAATGAAAACTGTCATTTTTGGCTGACATTGACAACTAGGTGTTGGTCTACAGAATTCTGTCAGTACATGGAGGCAAACATTTTCAACACTTCAAAGCAAGAGAGCAAATCCTGACCATAAGAAAGTCATGTTTTCCCTCAGGCCCCTAAAAAGCTTGTTGACATTGGTTGAAGTGGTTGACAATTCTCTATCTGATGCCTCACCAAATCTTCAAACTGCTGTGGCAGTTTATGTCGCCTCTCACATACACACACATTAAAAAAAATAAATAAATAAAAAAAAAAAAATAAAAAAAAAAAAAATTGAGCTGCTCGGAATGCTTTTAAGAGAAAGCCAGCCGCCGTTAAAAAAAAACGATACCGGGGTTATGGCGGATATCTTCAGCCACAATCCTAGTAAACCACTTGCAAACCTATAACTGGCCTTTGCAGCAAGGAGCACATGGAAGGGCAATGCATGTCAAAAAACAACGACGCTTCCACCAAATTGTAAGTTGTTACTGTGCAATACTAAAGTAGTCAGGAGAGAGGCCATTTTGAATAATTCTCTCCAGTGCCCTGGCACACAGCAGTGTCAAGGGTGCTGACCTCTTCACCAGGATATGCACAAATACTTTCGGAAACAAAAACTCAGCTTACTTACTGGCCAGCCTGCAACAAACCAAATGGACCCTAACAGTTTGCATTAAAAACAAGGGGTTGTAAATTAAACCCATTGGTTTTACCACGAATTGATAGACAGGGTCCATTCAGTTTGCTGCAGGCTGCCAAGTAAGCTGGGAATTTTTGTAACATCTTACAATTTGGTGCTAACTTTTTTTACCCAATTAGTAAATCACTACACATCTAAGGGCCTTTTTTCTCCTTTCCTTTGGATTTCCATGTCAATTTGGCCATCCTTTTTTAATAAACAAACAACTATTAAACCCTCTCCCTTCAGAGAATAGAACATACTTGCCACTTCTAAAATTCAGTGATTGTTTTCATACTTGGGTGGATTAACTAATCCAAAAGCTAAACAAGGATTATTTGAGCAGATAACAAGGTTTTAAATCCCCTGATGTGAATCTTGGCCTTAGAGACAGCATAGATGGTGTAATCTTCAAACCTTTCCGGTACAGAACCAACAATCAGTGTAAATAAACATCAGATACCAGACTCAACACTGAGCAGTTCTGACAGAGGTTGCACATATACATTTTTATAAGATGAAATGGTGAAGAGGCAGAGGTAAAAGAAGAGCACCATATCCTCTTATAAGAGATTAGAGATTTGTAAATTTCCTCCAGATTGGTTATGAAAAGCAACAGATGTCAACTGTCATAACAGATAAACAGAAGTGTTCTTATTCTCTCACCCAGCCTGGATAAACAAACAAGAGAGACATACTGTACAGCCATCCATAAGCACAAAGGAGAACATATACATTCTTTACTGTTCCTGAGACCATGTAGCAGTAATAACAAAGCATACCAGGGCCATGAGTCAGACCCAGCGCATCCAATTACAACTGCTTAGAAACCTCAAGAGGCACTCACTTTCTTTCCCATGGAAAGTAGGCGGAGAGAGGAGAGAGCCGCAGCTTGTTTTCTATCAATCATATATACTCAAGTGTCACTGGGATCAACTTCAAAAACTTGACAAAAGGCTGAGCCCAGACACAAGCATCACATGATCACACCCCTCCCCCCTTCTACAGATTAGGACAATCGAAACATATTTTACAGGCTTACTTTAATATTTCACATTTCCAGGAATCATACCAGTAGAACTGGTAAAACTAGCACAGAATCTGAAACCGTTGATGCAGACAATCGAATTTAAAAAAAAAAAGCCTTTTCCTTTTTTTTTTTTCAAAGCTAGAATTTCCCACCTCCCTTACTTCTAATGCAATGCACACCTAAAGCATGAATAAACACACTGATGCAGATACAGTTCTTCAGTTTATTATTATTATTATTATTATACAGGATTTATATAGCGCCGACAGTTTACGCAGCGCTTTACAACATTAGGGCAGACAGTACAAGTACAATACAATTCAATACAGGAGGAATCAGAGGGCCCTGCTCATTAGAGCTTACAATCTAGGAGGGAGGGTCAAGTGATACAAAAGGGTAATAGCTGTGGGGGATGAGCTAATGGAGAAAATAGTGCAGTTGTTAGATGGAGGCAGGATAGGCTTCTCTGAGGAGGAAAGTTTTCAGGGATCGCCTAAAAGTGGATAAAGTTGGAGACAGTCTGACAGATTGGGGTAGGGAATTCCAGAGGATGGGCGAGGCTCGGGAGAAGTCCTGGAGGCGGATATGGGAGGAGGTGATGAGGGAGCTAGAGAGCAGGAGGTCTTGGGAGGAACGGAGATGGCGATTAGGTTGGTATTTTGAGACTAGGTTAGTGATGTAGCTGGGGGCAGAGTTGTGGATGGCTTTGTAACTTATTGTTAGTATTTTGAATTTAATTCGTTGGGCGAGTGGTAGCCAATGGAGGGATTGGCAGAGAGGGGTAGCAGACACTGAGCGGTTTGTAAGGTGGATGAGTCTGGCAGCAGCATTCATGATGGACTGAAGGGGGGATAGTCTATTTAAAGGTAAGCCAATGAGGAGGGAGTTGCAGTAGTCAAGGTGAGAGATAACCAGGGAGTGAATCAGGAGCTTTGTGGTTTCATTGGTTAGAAAGGGACGTAGTTTAGAGATGTTGCGGAGGTTGAGGCGGCAAGCTTTGGAAAGTGATTGGATGTGGGGCTGAAAGGAGAGTTCAGAATCCAGGATAACACCTAGCACCCTGACATGTGGGGACGGGTGGATGGTTTTGCCATTGCTCTTGACAGAGAAGTCGGGGTAAGAGGAACGTGGGGGAGGAAATATTATAAGCTCGGTTTTGGACAAGTTGAGTTTGAGGAAGTGGTGTGACATCCATACAGATATGTCGGTTAGTAAGTTAGTGATGCGTGAGGAGACTGATGGAGTGAGTTGAGGGGTGGAGAGATAGATTTGTGTGTCATCAGCATAGAAATGATATTGAAAGCCGTGAGAGGCTATCAGCTGACCCAGGGAAGAGGTGTAGATTGAAAATAAAAGAGGTCCAAGAACAGAACCTTGGGGGACCCCGACAGAGAAGGGAAGAGGAGTGGAGGAAGTAGAATTGTAAGTGACACTGAAGGTGCGTTGGGATAGGTAGGATGAGAGCCACTGAAGAGCACAGTCACGGAGACCGAGGGAGTAAAGTTTTTTGAGGAGGAGGGGGTGGTCAACCGTGTCAAAGGCAGCTGAAAGATCCAGAAGTAGGAGTACAGAATAGTGTCCATTGGTTTTTGCAGTTAGTAGGTCATTTGTGAGTTTTAAAAGAGCAGTTTCTGTGGAGTGTTGAGGGCGAAATCCAGATTGAAGGGGATCAAGAAGGTTGTTTTTAATGAGGTGGTCACTCAGTTGGTTATAAAAAAATATACATGAATTCAAAGGTTGTTCCATTGTCTATCCTGTGAGTCGTGGGCAATAGAGATTCCCTACATCTTTAGTCTACCTCTGTCATCCACAGAAAGCATTCATCACAGAGATTCCATTAAAAAAGCATGGGATTGTGGGTGCTTCTTCATACTACAGCTCCGTTTTGTTAATTCTTATTACAGGTACTTATATGGAGCTGTCAATTTATGCAGCACTTTACATATACTGTATATATTGTACATTCACATCAGTTCCTGCCCTCAAGAAGCTTACACTCTAAGGTCCCTAACGCACATTCTACACACACATACTATGGCCAATTTAGACAGGAGCCAGTAAACCTACCAGCATGTCTTTGGAGTGTGAGGAAAGCAGAGTACCTGGAGGAAACCTACGTAGACACAGGGAGAACATGCCAACTCCAGGCAGGTAGTGTCATAGTTCGGATAAGAGCCAACGACCGTAGTGCTGCTAGGCGGAAGTGATAACAACTTAGGCCGGCCACTGACTGTGCAAATTTTTTTCCTGCAACCATGGGTTGTAGGAAGGAAATTTGCACGTTTACTCCATCAAACACAGACAGTGCTGATAAGGGAATCCTTCCTGCTGAGCAATTGTCTGCCCCCAGCAGGGTGGGCGGGTGGAAGTCGTCCCCGTCCAGAGAAGACATTGATTATTGCTAGCAGCTATAGCCGCCATAATCACAAGTGAATCTGCCAGGCTGGTTGTACCCAAGCTGATCAATTGATCACTTTGGTACATTCAGCCTGCCAATATACGGTTCAAATCTTGGCCCGTTCCTGCTGAACCAGCTGAGATTTGAACAGTCTATGGCCAGCCTTAGCCACTGTGTTGCCCCAATCTTCGATTAGTTTATTGAAACTTCATTACATCCTCATTTGCATTGTGTTTGACAGGTAAGGGGTTGCAAAGGACTCGCCAGGTTACAGGCAGCTCATCCGCTCTAGATGCACGAGGCCTGGCTGGTAGTTTAACAATAATAATAAAGTCAACGTTTAATGCATTTCATAGGGAACTTCAGTTCCAACACTGTAATAAATGAAAACTTTACTTTTGTATACCTGTAAGTTATACCTTACCCTAACATTTTAAACTCATCTATCCATGCATTCGAGATCAACAGGGGGTTGAGCAAACAGTGCTGAAAAGTCTCTGACCAGTCCCTCTATAACACTATAGTGAAAATCCCATTCATTTGCATGGAGAGGCAGTCTACTACGTGTCCCAGAAACAGACTGTGCATACGTAGTGTAGGACTAGATAGAGTTTGCAGCAGAGGTGGCGAGGCTTCCCATTGACAAAACATTATGGACCCTTGCAGGAGTGCAGACGGGTATAAAACTTTGGGTGATAAGTTAGCAGTTAAAAGTTCATTTTTTGAACAATTATATATAGGTGTTAAAACAAAATATGTATTCCAGTGTTTTGCAGAAAATAAATGATGAAACCCATACCCATAGGGAGGGCTATGTTAACTGGAAAACGGTTTTTCATTTTTGGTACCGTTATAACCCTGCAATCAGGGTATGCCTCAGGCTGACTCATAGGGAATGATGGCCAGCCTGAGGCAACCATCGCCCACATGTCCCCGACTTCTAACCACAGCTGGATCTATTCATGAGACATCATTATAGAGAACAGTAAACCGTGTGCAGACCACATTGCATAGTGGTGTGACTGCAGGGATTAAAGGGCAAAGTAGTTAATGCATTAAAAGTGAATCACACATATGCCTCTCTGTGGGTTTTCCAGTGAACATATAGCTACATTTTAAAAAGGAACACTCCACTTATGTTAATAAACATAAGATTTACTCTGCATGGATTTATTTTATTGAAAAGTATTCAAAATTAGTTTTCCATTTCAATTGGATACCAGCTATAATTTTCTTATGTTGTATTCCAACTGTGATTTAAGAAGGTAAAGCCTTACACTACTTATTCAGTCTGAGAAAGTTTGTGGAATGCACTGCATCAGTATCTACAGAACAGAAGCAGTTAGGAATTCACAGTGATTTTTTCTAAAACCATTACAAAGCATACAAAAATGGACTAGGAAGGATTTTTGGGTTTCCAGCTTTAAAGATGAACTCCAGAAAAACACCTCAATACACAGATGAAATGCATATAAGGGAGCCATTTTATCTGCCAAATTATTTGTATTTCAGTCCATCCAGGCCCTGAGACTTATACAGCTCTGTCAAACACAGCCCTGCCTGGTGAAGAGAAGTAGCATAGTGATGAGCTCATCTTTCACTTTTCTCTCCTCCTATCACCATGCTTCTTGCATTGCAGCACCACTGATTGGCTATTTGTGTTGGTGCGCCCAACCCTTTGAGTTCTGGTGTTCTTCTGCAAGAAGTATCCCACATAAAGTTGCAGAGGTTTGCAAATCGAAGCTCTTTAGAACACCAGTGTTTCTGACCTTGGCATCCGCCCAGCGGCTGACCAATACATGCCATGTTCTTTGTAAGTAGCGGCCACGTGACATAACTCTGGAAATGTAGAAGCAACTCCACGGAATAGTGTAAGTTATTTTAGCAACAATGTTGCTGCAACTGAATCAGCCATCTGACAAAACTAAAGTGGAAGCATACACATCGGGTCATGTGGACTTTCTGGAAACTTTGTAACGGAGGTCATCTACAGCACACAGAAGTACTGTGAGGAATGGGACCATAAACATTTGCATTCTGCATAGTCCGAGATATTCATCAACTTAAACAAATGTCTGGATGGTTATAACATTGGTTCCAGTCAAAGTGATGGAGATACTGAGGATTACTCGTAAATGTTCTCTTCCAGTTTGCCAATTTAAATAATGTGGCTTGCTGTAAAAAAAAGGTGAAAAGCAATAGCTACGCTTATGTGATGTTCCTCAAATCTACCAGTCAAGCCTGGCAATTACCCTACTGATGTGACTATTTTTTTTTCTCCATTGAATAGATGTATTCTTCTAAATACTTGACTATTTTAGCAGTTCTTAGACATGTAGTTATAGAAACCCTGTCAAACAGGTGGTTTATGTTATGTGTTAGGAGTATAGACACTAGGTTGAAGACTTAAATGTAGGCTATAAGCAAAAATGCTATATGCACTAAACCTTATCAAGTGCAAATGCAATATATTCTTCATCGCAACTATGTATGTGAATGCACTGCTTGTAAAACAAATTTTTACACAAGAAGGTTGGAGCTCCTCATCTACTGCAAAGACTAGCACCACCTGAACATGATTTTACTGTATATTTAAAACACTAGTGTTAGACCCCTTTTACATGGGCAGACAGATTGGGTCCGCCTGTCAGTTTTTTGGCAGAGACGATCGGACCATCCATTGCCCTCTATGGAGCGGCAGATGTAAAAATGGACATGTGTGTATTTACACTCGCCGACATGCAATCTGAACCGCTAAAAACAGATGGATGGAGGATCCGTTCCCCATACGTCTGGCGGATTGGATGACAGTCGGATGTAAACGGATAGGCGGTCTGTTTACATCAGACTGCTTATAGAGGGAAAAGGGGCTGTGTCCGTGTCTGCTCTGCATAGCGGAGTGGACAAGGACCGGTCATCCACCTGCTCGGGGGACATTCTTCCCCCCCCAGGTTGAGCAGGCAGATCCACCAGTGTGAAAGTAACCTAAAAGAAAAGTCGAGAAAATGTCCACAGTAAGTGTGCAAATTTATACATAAAATGATGGAAAAAGTCTTCCAAATGAGGACATTGGTAAAAATAAAGACGAAGACTGGTTCTAACCTTTACCTTTGTAAAATCATATGTTCATTTCCACCTAGATTAATTATTCTAGCCTTCCCCATTAATATGAATGATACTGACATTTTTAAACTTAGAAGATCCCCACACAATTACCTCTTTGAATTTGGTATGCTCTGTGAGTAGGCACTGCAGTGTCACCGAATTCACAGAGCCTGCCTTCTGACCTACAGAGGTGCTGAGAGGAGGAGTTTTAGGAGGCGGAGTCAGTACAGGAATCGCTAATTGCAGATGGCAAGGTACCATGGGATATGTAGTCCTTACAAACTGAGGTAAACAGCAGAGGAGAATCTGAAAAGCAGGGAAACCAGGAAGTTGTGGCAAGAGGCGGCCAGCAGCCAGGCAGCACTCACTACATGAAATTGAAACTGGATAGCCAAAGATAACTTGTAATGCTAGTAACAATGCTAATGTTATAAAAATGAAAGTTTATGCTATGACCATTGATCTCCTTTACCAAACCCTTTCTGATAGTGTTGCACCGATGCCGATATTGGTGCCGATACTAAGCATTTGTACTCGTGCAAATGCTCCGATACTAAAAATGATACCTTTTTAACGATTCCCATGCGACTTGCAATGACTTCTGTTAAATGAAGTAGTCAGTTGCAATTAAATCGGAGGTCCAAATAGCACTGACCTGCAGCTTTCAAATCACCAAAAGTAGCCACACTAGGGTGAACCAGAGCTTACAGTTCTTCTGCGGCAAAGAAATCACCTTGAAGCTGCGCAATTTCAAAGCAAATTACGCTCCTTCAGCGTGATTTCAAAGCCGCAGAAGAATGGTTGTTTCATAATTATACACGTAGCAATGTGGACTACAATTGTAAAGTACAATGATCCACCGGTATTTCTATGCATCGCATGTCCCTCTAGTGCCCAGCGTTATCAACTGACATCATGTCTGTGAGCCAAACTAAAGGGATTGTGGGATGAGTAGTTACTCAGTCTGATAATTGCTTCGTATGACTCTGCACATGGACTAAATTATCCCAGGGGTCTTTGCTACGAACAGAGGACTGCCAGGAGCAACTATAAAAGAAGCAAAAGCTCCATCTGGCGCTCTCTTCCTCCAGGGCCTGGAGTGAGACAGACTTCTCCGTGTATGGAGAGAGAGATTGTGGTCTACCTCGCGGTGTACAACGTTCCAACCCGGATCAGAGGGGCCTAACACTGCTTGCTGTTCCTCAGACATCTATCCAGCACCACTTCAGTCGCCTGTCAACCTGTGTTCTAAGCTTCGCATCGGGACATTGAAACGGCGGATCTGCTGCACGCATGTCACTACAGGGGCTGCTGTCCAGAGGGCATTAAATCGGCCTGGTCGTTGGTGAGAGGGCAATCGCCCACCTTTACAAATCCCTTTCTCACGGTTTCACTGAGACACTTTGCACAGACATCTTTACCTTGGGAATACTTTTTCTTGAACACTGTGCATAGCTTCTACCTTTAGCTTCTACCATTTCAAGAAATCCTATTGCTTGCTATTACACCTTATTAGATACAATTAACCACCCAATACAGGGCACTTACTTCCTGCCCAGGCCATTTTTCAGCTTTCAGCGCTGTCACACTTTCAATGACAATTGCACGGTCACGCTACACTGTAACCATGTGAAATTTTTATCATTTTCTTCGCACAAATAGAGCTTTCTTTTGGTGGTATGTAACCACTTGTCGACCGCTGCACGTCGATATACGTCAGCACGATAGCAGTGGGCAAATGGGCGTACCTGTACGTCCCATTTATTTGGCGGTGGGTTAGCGGGCGCATGCCCTGCCGCATACAGCTTGACCGTGCCCACGGGACCGGCGGACTCGATGTCCACCGGTCTCCCGGAGCCGCAGAACGGGGAAGTGCCTATGTAAACAAGGCATTTCCCTGTTCTGCCTTGTGTCATGACAGAGATCACTGCTCCCTGTCATGCAAGTTGTAGCCCATCTCCCCCCCCCCCCAGTTAGAATCACTCCCTAGGACAAACTTAACCCCTTTATTGCCCCCTCGTGGTTAACCCCTTCCCTGCCAGAGTCATTTACACAGTAATCAGTGCATTTTTATAGCGCTGATCGCTGTATACAGTAAATGACAATGGTCCTAAAAATGTGTCCAAATTGTCCAATGTGTCAGCCATGTTGCAGTCACGATAAAAATCGCAGATCGCCGCCATTGATAATAAAAAAAAAAAAAATGAACAACAAAAATGCCATAAAACTATCCCCTATTTTGTAGGCACTATAACTTTTGCGCAAACCAATCGATATACACTTATTGCGATTTTTTATTTTACCAAAAATATGTAGAATATATATCGGCTTAAACTGAGGAAAAAAATTGTTTTTTGAATATATATTTTTGGGGGATATTATAGCAAAAAGTAAAAAATATTGCTTTTTTTCAAAATGGTCTTTTTGTTTATAGCGGAAAAAAAAAAAAAAAAATAGCAGAGGGGATCAAATACCACCAAAAGAAAGCTCTATATGTGGGGGAAAAAAGGACATCAATTTTGTTTGGGTGCAACTTCGCACGACCACACAATTGTGAGTTAAAGCGACGCAGTGACGAATCGCAAAAAGTGTTCTGGTCAGGAAGGGGGTAAAATCTTCCGCGGCTGAAGCAGTTAATCACTCCTGGATTTTTTTTATTTTTTCCTTTAAAAAATAAAAATAAAAAAGGTTTGAAAAAAAAATTTTAGTTTTTGTCAGTAAATTTTGTAAACAAGTAATTTTTCTCCTTCACTGATGAGCACCGATAGGCGGCACTTATGGGCACTGATGAGGCGCCACTTATAGGCACTGATGAAGAGGCACGAATATGCCACACTTATGGGAACTGATAGGCGGCACTAATGGGTGGCACTGATGGATACAGACAGGCGGCACTTGTGGGCACAGATTGACACTGATTGCTGGCAGTGGTGGGCAATCATTGCTGGCACTGGTGGGCACTTAATTGTAATCAGGGCACTGATGATCAGTGCCCTGTTTATATACCTAGCTGTCCCCTGTGAGGAGATGCCGCTGATCAGCTCTCCTCGCCACACACTGTCAGTGCGAGGAGCATCGATTACTGGCATCTCCATATTTACATCACATGGTTAAAGAGCCACAGGTCTTTACGAAGATCGGGGGCACGTGAGAGCGGTCGTTCTGGGAGGCCATCATATGACGTCCAACCAGAATGAGAGCTGTCATTTGACGATGGGCAGGCGGCAAGTTGTTGATGAGCTCCTACATGCCGGTGAATACCATCAGATCTGCAATGGGGACATTGCTGTTAAATCTGACCTCTCATTAGGGTTAAAGGTTTATAGGCTGGCCGAGCTTTAGAAGTTTGTCAGTATAACCATTTAACTTTGTTTATCCTCCCAAGTCAAGCATTTGCGTCCACAGACACAGAATGCCGGACTCGGCCCCGCCCCCCATGTCATTGGATTTGATTGACAGCAGGAGCCAATGGCTGCTCTGCTATCAATCTATCCAATCAAGAGTCGAGAACCCCGGGGAGAGTCCATCTCCACCATGGAAACGAATGGGCTCAGGTGAGTAAAAAAAAAAAAGGGGGGGGGGGCCTGGGGGGTTGGTTAGTGACAGAAGTTTTTTCAATGCATTAAGGATGCATTAAGGTAAAAAAAACAAGGGTTTACAACCCCTGTAAGGTGGTGCAAGGATGTCTGAACACAGAGTGAGGTGGGTTGGAATGTTCATCAGGTCATGGCAGTGCAGACGAGCAGGTAAATCTAAGCAGCCCCTTAGGGGGCCGTGCTACATATAGAAACAATAATCATTTTTTTTTTATAAGTAAACAAAACAAAAACAAAACAAAAAAAAAAACAAAACAATGTCACAACACTAAAAACAGGTATCAGTAATTGGTATTGGCAAGTACTAGAGAAAAGGTAAATCAGTACTCAGTCTTAAACTGGTATCGATGCATCCCTACTCCCTGATATAATGTCTATCTTTTGCCTAAACAATGTTGTAAATAGCCATCACAGCTTGTTAGCTTACATGCCCACAAGAAATCCAGCTATAATAGATTTGTGATTTTTCTTAGAGACTGAAGAACAATGCCGCATCTAACATGACCAAGTACAATTCCAAAATAAAATGCTGCCACAATAAACGCTTTTGTGTTGAAATATTTCACAACCGGTCTAGCGCCTATACACACTAATTTACACGTGCGGCTGGTTTTATGGCAATCCAGACAGCTGCAATTACACGTTTCTAAAGTTTGTATTAATAATAATTCTACATTCTGCTAAAACAAACCATTCTAGAACACATCTGCCTGCGAGAGCACAGACTCATTAACAATGAAGGCAGTTAGTGAGCAGCGCTGAAAAGACTTTGTGCAGACAAATTGCCATTTTAAGTTCATATTTGTTTAAGCCTTTGTTTAGATCTTACACATGTATCATTACCAGACACAATGCCTTTTTAACCCCTGCATCAAGCTTTAATTACAAATCTAGTGTTGATCCCCATTCATGCAGAATGGTTTTATGGCAAACTAAGGAGCAATGCAAATCAAATGTATTCAACATCTAAGATGAAAGCACTCTTGTGGCGTAGAAACAACAGGCGACTGTAGCCTAAATCTGGGCCTTGTGCTAATAGAAAACGTTCTTTGATCAAGAACAGTAGTAGTATAATAGTCGCACACAATAAATCTATAAAAGGGACAATGAAAAGCAAAACGTTTCTGTAGAAGCAGAACATGACTTTCACTATGGGGCAACTTGACTGATAATTTGCCAGTTTAACTCCAGCCAAAATTTTTATTTGTGGGCTTTGGATACAGTGGAGAAGAGTTAAATGTCCTGTTGGGTATCCATTCATCTGTCTGTGACTCCTCTTTTCCTACCACTGTGGCATCAGAACAAGCAATAGAAGTGGTTGTCACCAAGCCAATAAGACAATGATAGCAATTAAAGTGGTTCTAAAGGTTCAAGGTTTTTTACCTTCATGCATTCTATCACTCTGACTCTCCCAAGGAAAAAAAAAACTCTCTAGCAATACACACCAAACTGAGCATGTGCAGCCTGACTCCTAATGCTCTGTTCTATCAGGAAATAGTTTGGGGACTGTGAAAGAAGAAGAGTATCAGAATCACACAGCCTTTATACACAATACAGAGGATTAACCCCTTATGTTCCACAGTGAGTATAACAAGTATGTTTTACTGCATATACAGACTGATTTTACGGTTGTGGGTTTAGTAACACTTTAATGGAAGCATGGTAAGCCATAACATGGCATAACCACGACTGAATGTTTTATATCTGGAAACATGGCAAAACAATCCTTGGCTCTCAATAAAAATGACAAAACAGACCTAAAAAGGCATAAGAAAAGGGCAAAACAACCATTGGCCTGCTTTGTCATATGCTCATTATGACCATTATTAGGGCTTTAAGAAATTGCTTTGTCATAGCCAGGTACTCAAGTGTCACTGTTCCCCATATCAACCATATTAAATGCATAAAGCATCTGCCTCTCTTTGGCCAAATATAACAACCCTGCTTATCATGTCAGTCATTTACAAGGGATGAAAAGCCTTCTTTGCTTTGGCTTAACTAACTTTGCTACTGGTTAAAAGGTCCACTGTATGAAAGCGTTGAAACATCTGCATTGCTTGGTCAGAGAAGAATAGATTCATAGATCGAAGACTGTATTGTCTGCCACAAGAAACCATAATGTCAAAAAAGTCTAAAGGCACCAAACCATGGTAGATAATAGGGAAACAAAAGACTTCTTCCAAATTCAGAGCAAACAAAATTGATAAAAGAAAAAATAAACAAACCTCTTAAATCTACTAGCTGTGCTGAAGCAAATTTTAAAAAAAAAACTACTATTTTTTACATAACATGAATACATTAAAATACTACATATGATTTAAATATTGAATGGTGTAATAGAAGACAGATTGTTTTTTGTTTTGTTTTTATCTGTTATGCTGCATACACACGATTGGAAATTCCGCCAGCAAAACTCAGATGAGAGCTTTTTGTCGGAAAATGCGACCGTGTGTATGCTCCATTGGTCTTTTGCTAGCGGAATTCCAGCCAGCAAAAGATAGAGAGCATGTTCTCTATTTTTCGGTCGAGAAAAGTTCCTATCCGAAAATGCGATCGTCTGTACAAAATCCGACGCACAAAATTCCTACACGTGCTCGGAAACAATTCAACGCATGCTCGGAAGAATTGAACTTCATTTTCTCGGTTCGTTGTAGTATTGTACGTCACCGTGTTCTTGACGGTCGAAATTTCAAAGAACTTTTGTGTGATCGTGTGTATGCAAGGCAAGCTTGAGCGGAATTCCGTCGGAATAACCATCCAAGTTTTTTCCGACGGAAAATGCTCATGTGTATGGGGCATTACACACTTTTTCTACCAATGTAAATGACAGAGATGAAAGAGTAACATATCAATGGACACAAACATTTATATACAGAGCCTTGCAAAAGTATTCACCCCCTTGGCCTTTTCCCTATTTTGTTACATTACAGCCTTTAGTTCAATGGTTTTTTTTTAATCTGAATTATATGTGATGGATCAAAACACAATAGTCTAAGTTGGTGAAGTAAAATTAGAAAAATATATACATAAAACTATTTTTCAGAAATTAAAAACTGATCATTTGCATGTGTGTATGTATTCACCCCATTTGTTATAAACCCATAAAAAGCTCTGGGGCAACCAATTACCTTCAGAAGTCACATAATTAGTGAAATGATGTCCACCTGTGTGCAATCTAAGTGTCACATGATCTGTCATTACATATACACACCTTTTTAAAAGGCCCCAGAGGCTACAACACCTAAGCAAGAGGCACCCCTAACCAAACACTGCCATAAAGACCAAGGAACTCTCCAAACAAGTAAGGGACAATGTTGCTGAAAAGTACAAGTCAGGGTTAGGTTATAAAAAAATATCCAAATCTTTGATGATCCCTAGGAGCACCATCAAATCGATCATAACCAATTGGAAAGAACATGGCACACACCAAAACTCACGGACCGGGCAAGGAGGGCATTAATCTGAGAGGCAGCACAGAGACATAAGGTAACCCTGGATGGGGCGGCAGAGACTGGAGTATCTGTACATAGGATGACAATAAGCCATACGCTCCATAGAGTTGGGCTTTATGGCAGAGTGGCCAGAAGAAAGCCATTACTTTCAGCAAAAAAACAAAATGGCACATTTTGAGTTTGAGAAAAGGCATGTGGGAGACTCCCAAAATGTGTGAAGGTGCTCTGGTCTGATGAGACTAAAATTGAACTTTTTGGCCATAAAAGAAAATGCTATGTCTGGCGCAAACCCAACACATCGCCCAAAGAACACCATCCCCACAGTGAAACATGGTGGTGGCAGCATCATGCTGCAGGGACGTTTTTCAGCAACAATCCTTGTTAATCTCAGGTTGTGAGGCAACAAAACACAAAAAATGCCAAGGGGGGTGAATACTTTTGCAAGGCACTGTGTATGTAGAATTTATATATATATATATATATATATATATATATATATATATATATATATATACACACACACACACACACACACACATACATACACACACACACATACATACACACACACACACACACACACACATACATATACACACACACACACACACACATACATATACACACACACACACACACACATACACACAGTAGTTCACAAAAGTGAGTACACCCCTCACTTTTTTTGTAAATATTTTATTATTTATTTTCAGGTGACAACACTGAAGAAATGACACTTTGCTAAAATGTAAAGTAGTAGGTGTACAGCTTGAAAATGTCCAAATTGGGCCCAAAGTGTCAATATTTTGTGTTGCTACCATTTTTTTCCAGCACTGCCTTAACCCTCTTAGGCATAGAGTTTACCAGAGCTTCACAGGTTGCTACTGGAGTCCTCTTCCACTCCTCCATGACGACATCACGGAGCTGGTGGATGTTAGAGACCTTGCTCTCCTCCACCTCCTGTTTGTGGATGCCCCACAGATGCTCAATAGGGTTTAGGTCTGGAGACATGCTTGGCCAGTCCATCACCTTTACCCTCAGCTTCTTTAGTAAGGCAGTGGTCGTCTTGGAGGTTTGTTTGGGGTTATGTTGGAATACTGCCTTGCGAATCCAGTCTCTGAAGGGAGGGGATCATGCTCTGCTTCAGTATGTCACAGTACATGTTGGCATTCATGGTTCCCTCAATGAACTGTAGCTCCCCAATCCTGGCAGCAACTCATGCAGCCCCAGACCATGACACTCCCACTACCATGCTTGACTGTAGGCAAGACATACTTGTCCTTGTACTCCTCACCTGGTTGCCACCATACACTCTTGACACCATCTGAAGTACCAAGTAAGTTTATCTTGGTCTCATCAGACCACAGGACATGGTTCCAGTAATCCATGTACTTAGTCTGCTTGTCTTCAGCAATCTGCGAGCTTTCTTGTGCATCATCTTTAGAAGAGGCTTCCTTCTGGGATGACAGCCATGCAGACCAAATTGATGCAGTGTATGGTCTGAGCACTGACAGGCTGACCCCCCACACCTTCAACCTCTGCAGCAATGCTGGCAGCACTCACACAGCTATTTCCCAAAGACAAGCTCTGGATATGACGCTGAGCATATGCACTCAACTTCTTTGGTCTACCATGGCGAAGCCTGTTCTGAGTTGAACCTGTCCTGTTAAACCGCTGTATGGTCTTGGCCACTGTGCTGCAGCTCAGTTTCAGGGTCTTGGCAATCTTCTTATAGCCTAGGTCATCTTTATGTAGAGCAGCAATTCTTTTTTTTTCAAATCTTCAGAGAGTTCTTTGCCATGAGGTGCCATGGTAGCAAAGTAATTTCTTCAGTGTTGTCACATGAAAATATAGGATAAAATACTTACAAAAATGTGAGGGGGTGTACTCACTTTTGTGAGATACTGTACATACACACGCACACATATAAATACATACACAGAGCTTTGAAAAAATATTCATACCCTTTGAAATTTTCCACATTTTGTCATGTTACAACCAAAAACGTAAATGTATTTTATTGGGATTTTATGTGATAGACCAACACAAAGTAGCACACAATTGTGAAGTGGAAGGGAAATGAGAAATGGTTTTCAAAACTTTTTACAAATAAATATCTGAAAAGCATGGCGTGCATCAGCCCCCCGAGTCAATACTTTGCAGAACCGCCTTTCGCTGCTGCAATTCTTATTGAGTATCGCTCTACCAGCTTTGTACATCTAGGAGAGTGAAATTGTTGCCCATTCTTCTTTGCAAAATAGCTCAAGCTCTGTTAGATTGGATGGAGAGCATCTGTGAACAGCAATATTCAAGTCTTGACACAGATTCTCAAATCAGATTTAGGTCTGGACTTTGACTGGGTCATTCTAACACATGAAGAAGCTTTGATCTAAACCATTCCATTGTTGCTCTGGCTGTATGTTTAGGGTTGTTGTTCTCTAGGAAGGTGAACCTCCTCCCCAGTCTCAAGTCTTTTGCAGACTCTAACGCTTCATGTACACGGGTCGGTTTAAAACCTCTCCTGAACAATTTAACACAGAAGACAACGCTGGACTCCGTGGGCTGCTACATTTCTGTCTTCTGTATATTGGTTTTCCATAGGGCTTCTGTTCCTCTGCACTGCCATCCTGATTTTGGGAGCCAAATGTCACTTCCTTATTTCTCACAGCCAGATCTTCTACTGTACAAGCTGCAGCCTACAGTGAACTTGCTTTACAGCCTCTTGGGTTGTGTGACGTGATCCCAGGAGGTTGTGGGTAGAAGCAGGCTGAGACAATGGGGTTGATTTACTATATAACCGGAGAGTGCAAAATCTAGTGCAGCGGTGGATGGTAGCCAATCAGCTTCTAACTTCAGCTTGTGCAACTATGCTTTGAAAAAAAAAGGAAAAAAAAAAAAAAAACCACGGACGCCGATTGGTTTCTATGCAGAGCTGCACCAAATTATGCACGCGCCAGTCTTAGTAAATCAACCCCATGTCATACTTACCTAAGTGAAAAGCAAGGAAGCGGGACTGTGTACCATGGACAAAAAAAATCTGCCATTTTTTGACGAGACTGGAAACAGGTAAGAGTATTTTTTTGGATGAAGGTATGCTTCAAGCAACAGAATTAAGAAGTCACTGATACCATCTCCTCCACCCCTTATAGAATTTTCTTTACTTTTTAAAGATATGTTATGCCAAGGACAACAAAAACACTTCATCTTTTATCACTGAAAGCCTTTTAGCTTCTATCCACAGACTTTACCTAGGCTGGGATGATACCCTCAGACAGCTATAGATAGGAGAAAGCCTATCCTCAGTGTGCTGTCCATTGGCGATTTAGCTGAACAAGTCACATGAGGAGGCAAGAGCAGCAAAACATTTGTGAACACAGCCAAGAAGGCTCCAGGAGTTACACAGAACTGTGTCATCTCTGTGCCAGCATCTCAGTCTAAGAAGTGAATATACACCTTGGCTAGTGCTTGAACAAAGCTTTGTCCTGTTGGAGGGAAAAAAAATTATAAAAAAGCTTTGCCAGGGGGAGTACTGTGATCTCCATGAGAGGTAGTGTTATTCTTTCTTACATATTAATTTACCTGCACTTCAGAATAAAAAATAAAAATCTGATGCTGGGTCCACGTAAGTGGTGTATGTATGAAAAGAATTGCATAGCTATTCATCCAGTGAAACTGCATGTATATTTGCTGTATGTGAACTAACCAGGTATTGTGAAAATTAGGCAAAAATGAATGTTCTTAAGCCATTTTCACCTTCTGTCCAAATGTTCTTCAAATATTACGCATTGGTAAAGAAAGGTTCATCCATAACAAAGATTTGGTAAAATACAGCATTATGCTTTTCTTTAAAAAAAAATAAATAAAAAATACAGCATTATGGCCACTAGATGATGCTGAGGATCATAAGGAATAAATACATTTAAGGGATACACTAACAATTCTAGGGGAGACTGAAGGCAATTTGCTTATGAATGTAACCATTTCTACTACAAGATCCCATTTATTTGCCAAATTCTCCCCATGCTCTCTAGGACTGTTACCATTCTTACAAAGAGGGATTTTATTCCACGTGATTCTCAACGCCATCTAGTGGTCATAATGCAGTACTTTCTCAAAGTGTTTGTTATGAAAGAACCTACCTATACAACTGCCCATAATATTTTAAGAACTTAAGATAAAATAGTTTGATAATAATTGGATTTTGCCCCAGTCTCACAACAGCTGGTTACTTTACACAGCTTCTCTGTATGAATAGCCAAGTACAATTTTTTTTTAATAAATATACACCTAAGTGTAAGCCGAATCACATGGGTAATAGATATCTATCTATCTATCTATCTATCTATCTATCTATCTATCTCTATATATAGATATATATCTCAGGGTTAGACTGGGTGATGATTCTTATGAACATAAGCTATTGCAGTGCACAAACCTTGTGCACTATGCTGAAGAAAATTAATGATTTTTCAGTGGCGTGCCTGGCTTGTATTCTAATGATGTTCATAGACATTGGCGACTGGTTCTCTGCATGTAATGACACTGTGTAATAACCAAAATGTGGCACTCATTTAAACACCTTCCAGAGACTGAGTGAAATATCCACCGAGGAGTTTCCTGCAAGGCAGCGCAGAAGTACACTATCTGTGGAAATGTTTAGCAACGGCTGAATTAGAAGAAAGCCCATTAGCTGTGGGCTCAGAATGTCACAGAAGAACAGCTGTTACTGACACAGCTCCGACTTTGCTTCTAGACCCAGTCTTCCACCTTTCTGGGTGTTATTAGATGGTGAATATCCTCCAACTACTAAACAATAGTTCATATTAGATTAGATATTAGAGTTCATATTAACTGGATGGAATAATACATTTATTATATGTTAAAATGTACAGTATCTCACAAAACGTGAGTACACCCCTCACATTTTTGTAAATATTTTATTCTATCTTTTCATGCGACAACACTGAAGAAATGACACTTTGTTACAATGTAAAGTAGTGAGTGTGCAGCTTGTATAACAGTGTAAATTTGCTGTCCCCCCCAAAATAACTCAGACACCCCTAAGTGAAAATGTCCAAAGTGTCGATATTTTGTGCGGCCACCATTATTTTCCAGCACTGCCTTAACCCTCTTGGGCATGGAGTTCACCAGAGGTTCACAGGTCACCACTGGAGTCCTCTTCCACTCCTCCATGACAACAGCCCGGAATTGGTGGATCTTAGAGATCTTGTGCTCCTCCACCTTTCGTTTGAGGAGGACCCACAGATGCTTAATAGGGTTTTGGTCTGGAGACATGCTTGGCCAGTCCACCATCTTTACCCTCAGCTTCTTTAGCAAGGCAGTGGTCATCTTAGAGGTATGTTTGGGGTTGTTATGTTAGAATCCTGCTTTGCAGCCCAGTCTCTGAAGCGAGGGTATCATGCTATGCTTCAGTACATCACAGTACATGTTGGTATTCATGGTTCCCTCAATGAACTGTAGCTCCCAGTGCCAGCAGCACTCATGCAGCCCCAGACAATGACACCCCCACCACAATGCTTGACTGTAGGCAAGACACACTTGTCTCTGTACTCCTCACCTGGTCGCCACCACACGTGTGACACAATCTGAACCAAATAAGTTTATCTTGGTCTCATCAGACCACAGGACATGATTCCAGTAATCTATGTCCTTAGTCTGCTTGTCTTCAGTAAACTGTTTATGGGCTTTCTTTTGCATCATCTTTAGAAGAGGCTTTCTTCTGGGACGATAGTCATGCAGACCAATTTGATGCAGTCTGTGGCGTATGGTCTGAGCACTGACAGGCTGACCCCCCACCCCCTCAACCTCTTCAGCAATGCTGGCAGCACTCATATGTCTGTTCCCCAAAGACAACCTCTGGATATGACGCTGAGCACGTGCACTCAATTTCTTTGGTCGACCATGGCGAGGTCTGTTCTGAGTGGAACCTGTCCTGTTAAACCGATGTATGCCCTTGGCCACCGAGCTGTAGCTCAGTTTTAGGGTCTTGGCAATCTTCTTATAGCCAAGGTCATCTTTATGTAGCTCAACAATTCTTTTTTTCATATCTTCAGAGAGTTCTTTGACATGAGGTGCCATGTTGAACTTCCAGTGACCAGTACGAGAGAGTGAGAGCGATAAACACCAAATTTAAACACAGCTGCTCCCTATTCACATCCGAGTCACATGACACCAGGGAGGGGAAAAAAGGCTAATTGGGCCCAATTTGGACATTTTCACTTAGGGCTGTACTCACTTTTGTTGCCAGCGGTTTAAACATTAATGGCTGTGTGTTGAGTTATTTTGAGGGAACAGCAGATTTACACTGTTATACAAGCTGTACACTCACTACTTTACATTGTAGCAAAGTGACATTTTTTCAGTGTTGTCACATGAAAAGATAGAATAAAATTATTTACAAAAATATAAGGGGTGTACTCACTTTTGTAAGATACTGTATATATATCAAAAATTTATTTTTTTAGATTTGGATAGAATGAGGAAAGGTCAGAAGCCCTGTCAGATTTTACTGCTAACCATGGTTCCTTTAGAGGGGAACAGACAAGTGAGAGTGGACAACCTTCTTACAAGACAGCAAGTGAAGGAAACTCTCCCATGGAGCCCCCAAAGGCAGCAAAACCTGTGAGGTGTTCTAACCCTTCCTCACTCTATCCAAAACTAAAAGAAAAAAAAAGTTTTGGCTATAGATAGACTTTAGCAATGTGAAGCATATAATAGTGTTTCCAATATATCCTTAGATCAGAAAGATTGTGTACTATAGGCAGTGCACTATAGTACTATACTATAGGCCATTGTGTACTATAGGCAGCCCTTAATGACACTCTTAGATTTCATATGAAAGTTACCTTTTTAAACACCTTTAGGCCTCATATGTACCTGAAGCTGCCTCTACCCCACCTCTGAAAAGTGACTCTGGGTGGGTGGTCACAGTGCTGGTGGTGCAATGGCTTCCAGGTATTCAGAAAGCGATACGGTCACCTCCTGAATACTTTTCTTTGTGCCAAAGGAGAATTTTGCAGCACAACTACAAGCGAAGAGTTGTCATCTGTCAAACTCAGCATCTCGAGTTAAATTTAGGTGTCAAACCCTTTCTGTAGCATGTTATGTTTTAAGTGGGCAGTCGGGGATGGGAGGTGGTGGTAAAACTGCAGCTCAACTGCCTGTTTTTCATGCCCCTTTGCTGCCCATGCCTTAGGGCCCATGTCAACAGGCTTTTCTCTGCTTCAAGAAGGTTTTACATTCCAATACAAGCCTGTGGTAATGTAAAACCCACTTGAAGCAGGTCAAACGCAGGTCAGAAGGAGGTGGGCTGCAGGTCAAATTCACCAGTCAACAAATTCTGATTGATCTCAGCAAAGTCTCAAATTGATGCCATCTACACAAGCACAAATTTCTACAGGTTCTAAAATTCTTTGTAAGCAGGCTAACAATTATCTGTTCGGATCAATGCTGATGACAATGACGCCATTGTCATCAGATGTCACTCTCAATCTTTGATAATGTCCCATGCAAAACGTGAGCACTGAACCCTGTCAACTCCATAAAATGAGGTTTTAACTTTAGAAACAATTGGACAGTATATAGGCTACAGGTTAGAACAAGACATTGTATGTGCGATTCATATATTTCTTTGAAATGCAACTTATATAAAGGTTTTTCATTTACCTCCTCTAAATCACTATACAGGCAGTCCCCAGGTTACAAACAAGATTGGGTCTGTAGGTGTGTTGTTAAGTTAAATTTGTATGCAAGTCGGAACAGGTACATTACAGGTACACAAGTAACTCCAGCCCAAAAATTTTTTTTTTACATATTTTGGATAGCATAGGGAAGGGTCAACACCCCTGCAATGTTTGTTTTGCTGTCTGTGCCCCTGGGCAAAAGATGTCACCTAATTTTCTATTCCTGTGACATTTGGATTATGAAAATTTTGGGTTGTCGTGGAAACAAGGATTGCTGATAAAGTTTTCTTTTGTTTAAACCTTTTCCCATGATAACTTACAGTAGAGTGAATTTCCCTTCCTATGGGGTAGGTTTCCTCTCACTTCCTGTTGTCTCCCTCCGTTTGTAAGTCAGATGTATATAACTCGGGGACTGCCTGTACTTGAAAAAGTTGCAAAGAATAAATTGTGAATGCAGAATAGCTTTACCTCATTGATATCTGCAAATTAAAATTGAACGTTACTGCAAAACTGGTCTCGTCGTTAAAGTGCTATTAAAAAGGTAAAAAAACAAAATAAAAAAATATATTATATATATATATATATATATATATATATATATATATATATATATATATATATATATATATATATATATATATATATATATATATACATATACACATACACACACACATATATATATATATATATATATATATATATATATATATATATATATATATATATATATATATATATATACACACATACACATACATATATAAATTAATAGATACCATTTTAATAGCAATTTAACTATATATATATATATATATATATACATACAGTGGGGACGGAAAGTATTCAGACCCCCTTAAATTTTTCACTCTGTTATATTACAGCCATTTGCCAAAATCATTTAAGTTCATTTTTTTCTTCATTAAATGCACACACAACACCCCATATTGACAGAAAAACACAGAATTGTTGACATTTTTGCAGATTTATTAAAAAAGAAAAACTGAAATATCACATGGTCCTAAATATTAAGATCCTTTGCTGTGGCACTCATATAGGTGCTGTCCATTCCTTCTGATCATCCTTGAGATGGTTCTACACCTTCATTTGAGTCCAGCTGTGTTTGATTATATTGATTGGACTTGATTAGGAAAGCCACACGCCTGTCTATAAAGACCTTACAGCTCACAGTGCATGCCAGAGCAAATGAGAATCATGAGGTCAAAGGAATTGCCTGAAGAGCTCAGAGACAGAATTGTGGCAAGGCACAGATCTGGCCAAGGTTACAAAAAAAATTCTGCTGCACTTAAGGCTCCTAAGAGCACAGTGGCCTCCACAATTCTTAAATGGAAGACGTTTGGGATGACCAGAACCCTTCCTAGAGCTGGCTGTCAGGCCAAACTGAGCTATTGGGAGAAGAGCCTTGGTGAGAGAGGTAAAGAAGAACCCAAAGATCACTGTGGCTGAGCTCCAGAGAGGCAGTCGGGAGATGGGAGAAAGTTGTAGAAAGTCAACCATTACTGCAGCCCTCCACCAGTCGGGGCTTTATGGCAGAGTGGCCTGACGGAAGCCTCTCCTCAGTGCAAGACACATGAAAGCCCGTATGGAGTTTGCTAAAAAGCACCTGAAGGACTCCAAAATGGTGAGAAATAAGATTCTCTGGTCTGATGAGACCAAGATAGAACTTTTTGGCCTTAATTCTAAGCCATATGTGTGGAGAAAACCCAGGCAATGCTCATCACCTGACAAATACAGTCCCAACAGTAAAGCATGGTGGTGGCAGCATCGTGCTGTGGGGGTGTTTTTCAGCTGCAGGGACAGGACGACTGGTTGCAATCGAGGGAAAGATGAATGCGGCCAAGTACAGGGATATCCTGGACAAAACCTTCTCCAGAGTGCTCAGGACCTCAGACTGGGCCGAAGGTTTACCTTCCAACAAGACAATGACCCTAAGCACACAGCTAAAATAACGAAGGAGTGGCTTCACAACAACTCCGTGACTGTTCTTGAATGGCCCAGCCAGAGACCTGACTTAAACCCAATTGAGCATCTCTGAAGAGACCTAAAAATGGCTGTCCACCAACGTTTACCATCCAACCTGACAGACTGGAGAGGATCTGTAAGGAGGAATGGAAGTGGATCCCCAAATCCAGGTGTGAAAAACTTGTTGCATCTTTCCCAAAAAGACTCATGGCTGTATTAGATCAAAAGGGTGCTTCTACTAAATACTGAGCAAAGGGTCTGAATACTTAGGACCATGTGATATTTCAGTTTTTCTTTTTTTAATAAATCTGAAAAAATATCAACAATTCTGTGTTTTTCTGTCAATATGGGGTGCTGTGTGTACATTAATGAGGAAAAAAATGAACTTAAATGATTTTAGCAAATGGCTGCAATATAGCAAAGAGTGAAAAATGTAAGGGGGTCTGAATACTTTCCTTCCCCACTGTACATGAAAGTTGTCAGCCCAGAGTACTGTGCTGTAAATTGGTTAACGAGACGCAAGGAAGACATTGCCATCTTTAAGTAAAGGTCACTTGTTTACAACACTGGTAAATATCAGATCATTTAATGTTATCATATCAAATTCAATTATGTCCGACATAACATGCAGTTCAGCTAAACAGTGAGCAAGAAAAACCACCTTAAAGTTCCCATGTTATTCTGTCCACTCTGCATGGCTGACCAGAGCTGCTCATGTGATCATTATTAACAGCATTTCGCAACAGTATAAAGAGAAACAGAATATTTTCCCTTGACTTCCCACCCTGCGGCATGTGCTCCAGGCATGAATTCAGAAGCACAGAGCACAGCCTAGTTTGTGTAAAGTCCCTGGCAGCCAACACTGAGAAAAAAACTTCATTCACAATGCAAGATACTCCCAGCCAGCACAACATTGTGTTACTCCTAATTAAAGCACACATATGAACACCACGATCCTATAAAGCACATACCTTTGTGTGTAGATCCATGATTACCCTGGGCTATAAGAATAGTAGGAAGGAACAGCGTTGCAACAAAGCTGACATCTCGAAAGCAGGAAAAGTCATGAAGGTTTTTGGAGAAGCCAAGAAGTGGGTTTTGTGGGAAAACCAGAGATAGGAGGAAGGCAAAAGGGCAGACAAATCCAAATCGCGGTCTCCACAATGTGAACCAGATGTGTCACAACAAGTTTTGGGTGGAGAATGAGCTCACAATGCGGAGGAGACTTGTGTGGAGTACACTGGAGCAGACTGCAGGAAGGACTTTCACACTTCCCAAGTTTCAATACTTCTGGGAACCAATAAGCAGCAAAACAACCCGATGACTAAGTCAAGTCATTAACCCATTCAAGCTGTGCTCCAGGCAGAGTACATAAGACGCTTGACAAGAAAACACAGATAACAGGATTCTGGTTACAATCACGTCTAATGGAGGAATAGCAGAATGTTGTCTTCCATTTAGGAAACCAATGACATATCCTAAACTTTTAACGAAAAATAAAAAACCAAAATACAAAATCTAGAAAAATCACCAACAAACAACCTGATTCTAAAACACAAAGCCTGGATTCCCACTCATTATGTTGTGCACAGTGTTGTGTCAAGTCAGTCCATTCATATTGATATCATTGCACAGAAATACCGCTAACAAAGCTGTACTTTTCCTTCAATGCAGCGCACATAGTTCACAACTAATCATTGTGGCATGCTAAAACATATGTATTCAGGTAATGTGATACGAGCATTAATAAATAAACATACATTAAAAAAAAAGGAGACATCTCCGTTTTGCCACTGTGACATTAAAGTAGAACTAAAAAGGCAAAACTTTTTTTTCTTCTATCTTGGATACAGTGGAGGATTAAAAACCTTGCCAGGCTTTCATTGCTATCCATTCCTATTCCATTGGAGAGATTTCCCTCCATTTCCTGTCCCATTGCCAAAACAGGAAGTGAGGAAATGCCTTCAAAGTGAGAGAATCTCTAGTTGTCACCAGAGCTGGTGTCCCCAGTGGAAGATTTATCCTCCAATACGGTTTTGAGGACAATCCAAAATTTGGGATTTTAACATTAATTTTCATAATGGTAAACAGGACAAATTGAGGGTGAATCTACCTAACAGGGATACAGACAGCAATAAGGCCAAGCTGGAAAAGGCATTACTATGGCCTGTGCAGAAGGACCTACTCCAAATGGATTGTGCCCATGCCTAGCAGTCGATCTCTTGGCCTGAATGCTGTTATATGATGAGGGGAGTGACATTACCACTTCCCCAGATTGCCAACAGCACCAGCTGGGGAGTCTCTGGCTTAAATCATTTCTGAGTCTATGACCAGGAACAGACATGCTGCTACTGAAGTCCGAGCCCTTGCATACTTGTTCAGGGTCAGTGATCCAGAAAATATGGCCAGCAATGTGTCAACCTACTAGCCAGGCAGCATTTTCAGGAAGACATCAGCAGTAGCAGCCCCTTTGTCTCGCAAAGCATAGTCTACCTTTACGTAGATGACAGAATTTATTTTTTTTTAGGCCCCATGTACACTGCTGCTGGTAAACGGACGTTCAGAGGCAGTTGGCTACTTTTTTCAGCTGCCCCTGAACTCATCCAATATTATCTTATGTGTACATGTACACAGGTTCGTTTAATGTCGTTTTTAGGCAGTTGAGTTTAGAGGCCTTTTTTGGAAAGTAAAAAAATTAGTTCAGACTCTGAGTTTAGAGGCATTTCAAACGCCAAACGCTTCTAAGCCCTCATGCACACAGGCTGTTAAAAAAACGTTATGAAAACGCCAGTATCTTTGCAGTGAATTTTTTTTTACTTTTTTCAGCTTTTTTCAGCGTTTTTGCAATAGCGTTTTTTAGCGTTTTTGAGCGTTTTTCCGCGTTAGCGTTTTGAGCGTTTGAGCGTTTTTGAGCGTTTTTCAGTGTTAGAACGTTTTTACAGCTGAAAAACGTCTTTCAGAACGCACTGGTCCTGGGTTTTTTTTTACAGCTTAAAAACGCTTATGCCACTTGCAGCTCAAAAACGCCTAGGTGGGCATGAAGCCATAGACTAACATAGACAGGCCTTTTTAAGCTGCAAAAAAAGCTCAAAAAAGCAGCTGTAAAAACGTCCATGTGCATGAGGACTTAAAGCGGCTAAACCTGATAACCCATGTTTAGCCATGTTTCCTTTACAGGCGTTTTTCATTTTTGGCTATTTCGGGAAAAAAAATGTTTTTTCAAACGCGGCATGTAAACACAGCAAAACGGACGTTTTAAACGTGGGTTACTATCTGTCAAGTTAAATCATTCATGGAGAGGTTGTAAAAACGTCCTATGTACATGAAGCCTTACGCGATTTGTTATTTTTTTTTTGAGTTGTAGCAATACAAAATCAAATAAAAGTCAATAGCCACAAGACACTCGTGTTACAATCCTGGACCATCCTACCACAAAGAACACGGCTATTAAAAGTGTCCACTCTGACTTAACGGTTATGTAGAGAGTAAGCAATTTAAATGCTAAATTACAGGTCAAATACCAAAAAGTCTGATTCTAGCACATTCTTCCACCCCACGCATTACAAACACTTCATCCATTTGGCCATCCACTGCAATTAAATTGTGACCTTCAGTAGAAGTACATTTCACATAAAATATTCTTGTGACTTTAGTCCTGACATGAGATCCAACATTGAAGAACAACCCTGAACTAACTTCAGAACTATGGGACTCAATGATGGACACAAAATACCTCCTTCTGAGCCTCTGCCTGTTTCCAAATGTGTATGCATGAAGATTTTACCATCCAGACTCAGGGGTCATGCACACTGCAGTTCAAAAAAAAAAAAAAAGCTGCCTTTACAGGCATTTGATCTTTTATTTTAGCTTGAAGCAGCTTGTGCTTTTTTGCACGCTTTTATTGTGCTGCTTTGAGCTTTTTCATATTTCTTTAAGCATCTTTGTGCGTTTTTGGGCACTTAGGTGTCTTTTTTGCTCGAAAGCTTCTCTCAAAAACTCAAGTTGGGGGGGGTTCTGCCCGTAAGAGCATATGCCGGTGAAATCCTGAAAAAGCCATAGCATGCATGGACACATTGGCTAACATGAAGGGCAGTTGCCAGGCAGAAAAAATGAAAGCTCAAAAAATCTCAAAAGCCTGTAGGAGCCGCTTCTTTGAGATGCAGTGTGCATGAGCCCATACATGTATTTTTAAGTACCAAGATACATTGTTATAGGCAGTAACCTATGGGCACTTGGGTGGCTGCCCGAGGCCAACAGTGAGTAAATAACAGAAAAAAATGTCCAAATCACTGATTACTTGGGATTCTAACACTGAGTCACTTCTAGCGACCACTTTTAGATTATTTAACCTTTAAAAATCCTACACTGTATGAAAGGGGTGTATATTCAGACCAATATGCCTTACAAATTGCATTCAATATGTGTCTGATCTATATGGACTGCAAAATGGTGCTCAAGAAGCTAATAGAATATCATGGATTCCTGACAATCAACTGGATAAGGCGAGAGGGGGGATGGGAGAGGGGAAGAGAGATGGGAGTGGGGGATGGAAGAAAATAGAGAGATGGGGGGAATGAGGCAGACAGAGAGGGCATCGGGGAGATAGGGAGGGGATGAGAGGGAATGAAGAGGGAGATAGAGAGGAAATGAGAAGGCAGGAGAAGGAGAAAGATAGAGCGAGGAAGAGATGGAGAGGGGAAGAGACGATTTAGTGTTTTGGTTTAATGTATATTGTCCCGTTGGTAAGATTTAAAGCAGTTACCATGTTTCCTGTCACTTTAAATAGTTTATTTAGACCAAGTTGGTTCAAAGTATTTTGTTCACCAAGTGCTGCAGTGCCTCCAAGCACTGTATGAACTGTATTGTAGCTTTAGCTACGGTACACCAGGGCTCGACAAACTCCAGGCTCCAGGTCACATTGAGGCCTAGAACTTATAGGCTGGCTCCTGGGCTAGACTGCGGCAGGTGTCTTGTCCCCATGTGCAACCCCCTCCCCTGCGTGGGTGGACTAACTACAATGTTGCACCAGTCAGGAGTTGAGGTTGCGGCTTGCTGGAGGGAGAAGCAGCGCTTGCTCTGTTGACTAAGGGCATTGCCCTTACATTGCTTACACTGGCAGGGGAACTGGCGCCCTCTTCTGGTGGCCAGGAGTGCTACAAGCAGTCACCAACAGCCCTGAGGGCTTCCCCTGCCTGCTCTCACTGCCGACAGCTGGGTAGAGATTGAAGGTGTTGCAGGCTTGATCTGGTGCCCTTTCCATAATGGTGAGAGGACGGAGTGTGAGGCAGCTGGTTGAAAGGGCTTCAGTTGCATTTACACACCCCCTCCCCCACAAAAGATGGAAACGTCTTCAGTTTTGCACTTTCCCCCTGTCATGCCACAGTCACACAGCCAAAGGCGGCTTTCACATGGGCTGCCCGATCAGGTGATATATGTGTATTTGGAGGGCGTGTGTTTTTCTGTGTTGGTTGAACTGGATAGACTTGCAGAAAAACATTAGTATTTTATAGAACCCTTCAAGTAATCCTTTTAAGCTGGCCGAGCGTCCAACTTCTATTGAATGGACATGCTGGAAAAACATGGCATCGAATCAGCGCTCTCATACAATGGCTACAAGCGCTGACCGATGTGTTCTGGCAGGGGTCTGGTTGTTGGAGGGGCAATCCCCCTACCATAACACAATAGCGGGAAGATCGCTGTACTAACATTGCATAGTTAGTACAACGAGCTCCTCAGTTTGTTGGGTTTTTTTCTTCCCCATTCAGCCCAATGGGTAGAGCGGAAAAAAAAAAAAAAAAACCTCTCAGTGTGTAGCAGGCTTTAGAGTGCTCCTTTAACAAATGTAAAAAAAAAAAAATGAATAAGTCCGGCCTTACTGTGACTTGTCAGATAAGCAGTCTTTATATATGAATCTTTTCTTAAATGTCATATACTACAGAGATGAGATCTCGAATGGTGCTCAGGGCAGAGTAATCCACAAATATTACACATAACACAGCATCTCAAAAATAACGGAGTCACTGGGTACTGATCATTTATTTGTTTAATGGGAATACATTAGGCATTCACTTCAGTGCCAATTAGAACATTTTCAGGAGCCAAATGATAAGAATGCACAGTTAATCTACCATGCTAACAAGACTAGAGTTATGAAGAAATTGTTCTGTAGGGAAAATTCAGTTTCAAATATGCTTGTATTGTGCAAAACAAGGCAGCGGCCAGATGGAAAAAAAGGAAGATACATTTATATCTAGCATTCATTTATTAGATATGCTTCCATCCTGTAAAAAATATGTACACATCAAAAAATCAAAGCAGCCATTTTTAGTGTTGGCATCTTAATGCTGCTTTGTTTTTGTTTTTTTATTGCCACTGAAACATCAAATACTTTTAGTGAGGATAATTGAATTCAAAAGTAGAAGAAAAGGTTAAACTTTTTTTTTTCTTAAATAAGCAGGTTAGAACATACTCCCCTTTTCCTTTCACGGTCGATCCATTCAGATGCCAAGAGTAAAGAAAATACCTGGAACTTCCGGGTATGAATGGGCATATGAGTGCTGGTGATTGGCTCAGCGCTGCCGTATGAACACATAACCCAATTATGTCCTTCTTTTCCATAGTGGGGAAGAATTACAAAAGTAAAAAAAAAAGAAGAAGAAGAAGAAGAAAAGTGAGCAGGCAGGCAGTGTCTCGACGTTAGACACAGTGGTGAAGATACATCCCTCATCTGTCTCCAATGTGTTCCAGGAACTCCGCTGCTATACTCACTACAAACAGCTGCTTTTTTCACAGAATATACAGAAATCTAAACACCACTGTTGTATATGCTATGTTTCCCTATACATACAGAAATCATTCCTTTACCTACAGGAGGAGTTGGCTTCACCCAGACAATAATTTTATAGATACCTAAAGCTGCAACGTGCTATACAGGCTCAGGCTAGACTTTCCACTCACCCTAGTTGCTTCACTTTACTTTAGTAAGGTGACAAAAAAAAAAAAAAAAAAAGATTTAAGATTTCTAGGATCTATTCGACATTAGCCTCTACTATACAGGACCCAACCAGGTTGCCATGTAGGAGCAAGTGGGAGCAAGACATAGGAAATTTGGGGGGGGAGGTGTGGAAAATGTGCGTGGAATTCATTCCCCTTAGCTCAGTTTCACCAGGTCACAGTGATTTCTGTTACATACAGCTTACCGTACGCCAGTACAGCTATTTAGATGAGGCAGACATGATCCTCCCCAATGCCCTAAATGTAGGGGACAGGAAGGCAACTTAGTTCATTTGCTATGGAGATGCCCGAAACACTTCCAGTATTGGAAAGAGGTTACTAATACAATATCTTCTGTGTTTACACTAAGAGCCAGTTCACATAGGGGCAACACGACTTGCAGTCTGACTCTGTGAGGCAACCTGCACACGACTTCAGCGGCGACTTGCAAAACGACTTCTGTATAGAAGTCAATGCAAGTCACCTGAAGTCGCCCCCAAAGTAGTACAGGAACCTTTTTCTAAGTCGGAGCGACTTGAGTCACTCCTATTAGAACAGTTCCATTGTACAGAACGGAACGCGACTTGTCAGGCGGCTAAGCCGCCTGACAAGTCGCCCCTGTATGAACTGGCTCCTAAAGTTCCATTGGATCCAACTATATGTCTATTGGATGCCGTTAAAGAGGATTTTTTCCCTTCACCGCTTCACATAACCATAATCCAACTATTGTACATTGCTCGCAAACAAAAATTTCTTGATTTTGGTTGTCCCCTCATGTCTCTACGACAAAACATTGGATTGATCAGGTTGATGCTATTCTGATCTGGGAAAAACTAACGTATCAACACAGAAATGCACATTGCAAATTCCATTCTCTATGGCAAGCTTGGCTTGAGACCCGGGACTTGCCCCTCCCCCAATTGGTTCTGGACCGATTGTTACAGATGTGATTAATAGATATTTAATTTATGTACTTATATCCCATTTTCAAGATGTTAAGAAGCAAACGGCATACATTTTTGATGATTTTATGCTGTGCCTCGAGTGAGAATTGTCAACTTTGAATTACTATGGTATAACAGGTGATTGGGATGTAAACAGCTTAATGATAGAGCTTTCAAGGTCTCTCGTTTTCCTTTTGTTTTCCATTTTGTTTTTCCTTTTTATTGTTGTATTATATTTTATTAGATAATGTTTCATGTCAATGCTACCTTACCAAAATACTTTACTGTACCTTGACATTTTGCATTTATATCTCTATTATGCAATCTGAGAAGACTTAATAGTATGGTTTTCTTTCTTTATTGCAGAATATTGCACTGTAAGCTTTTTTTACTTGTTGGAGGTGGCTCAATAAAATTTTTAATCAAAAAAGGACACTGAAATACTATGCATCAGCTCAGAGACCTGCAACTCAAAGCAGGAACAACAGATGGACAAACCAACCCTGCCAGCATGGAGCTAATTCTGTGATTGGTGTTGTCAGAATGAAACAGCAAAGAGGAAAATTGCAGGATCACCAGGTATTTCAGTGCAAATGAAGATCTCCACAAAGAACACCAACAAAAGTGACGACACTGACATATATATGCAACGGGAATCTTTGTGCAACATACACTCCAAACTGAAACTAAAGCTACAATTTAAAAAACTGCATACAGGCAAGTCTTTACTGCAGACGAGACCTGTTAGGTCTCATTTGCAATAAGACAGTCTTATATTGAGTAAGCATCCACAGCACACTGCAGGTGTTCCGGAATGATTGGGGGGGGGGGGGGTGAGTTGGACAACAGCTGGAAGGGGTTCTATGGTCACATCACTGGGGGCAAGCATCTTGCAAAGCTCAGCTTTGAATTAAGAGGCATTTGTATAAAGCAGTAGATGCAACTTTGACCAAACATTTACTAGTAGTGAAGTAATCAGCGTCACCCAAGACACATGCACCTGGAAGATTTACCTGTAGAGAATGTTTGGTGAAAGCTACCAACTTCAAGTAAAAATGTAGGATGGCTCACAAACCCCACTGGCTTATAACCTTCTGTCGAATATTTTTTTAGCAAGTCATGTTAAGAGAAGGTGGTGCCCTGGGACATTTGGCATGTACCACATTCAAACTTTTATTTATTTTTTTTTTTTTAAATGCTTTAAAGAACTCCAGGTGTGAATATTTTATACATGGTCCAGCTCGGACCAGTGTAACTATACTGATACCATGCCTGGCCAATGCCCCTGGAAGCTGAGAATCACTAAAGTAGACATCGATACTGCAGTGATCTCCACTCGATTCCATGCCCTGTGCTGAATGGCTACCCTGCTGCATTCTGAACACAGCGGGCCAGCTATTTGGGGTGCCATTTAGAGAATGCTTTAGAGAATAAATGCAAAGAGCTCCCTGATTGGATGATGTGGAGAGTGTGAAGTCACCTCCCCATCTCTTTACCTCGTCCAGAGAATGCTTTTCATTTATCCAGAAAATGCAAAGTATTCTCTGAATGGTGCTCATACGGACCTCCTGTGTTCAGGACGTAGCAGGACAACCGCTCATCAGGAGACCCAGAAGCAAGGCGAGAACACTGGATTAGCGATTTCCAGCTTCCAGGGGCATCAGCCAGGTATGGCATAAGCATAGTTACACTGGTTCAAGCTGGATCAATGTAACTATGAATAAACTATCCATACCTGGAATGCTTCTTTAATATAACGAAGATGCTGATGTTTGGATTACCATGCATTAGCTAAAGTCCTAAGTACATTTATAGTAATGCATGTTGTTAAGCCTGTGTGACGTGCTATAAACAAACACAGATGTCCAGACTTGAAAACAACTGTGTATGTCATTCCTAATTGCTGTAAGCAGGAAACTTCTGTACAAATAAATCGCTACCTAAAGTCATTAGATAAAAAAGCCACTGTAGAAAATGAATCCCTTTACATATTGTACAAGTCTTTTTTCACCCAATGGGGCTCAATCATCCTGTTGTGCCGAATTCATACACATTATGCCATGGATTCATGGGCTGCCTAAAGCTAGCAGCATGTACTATTTCTGGCGGCACAATATACATTCCTGACATGCTGCCCATTTCCCTACAACACGTGCTTCGGTAGTTTGGCACCATTTAGTTCTTTGCGCTGCATCAACGCATGTTTCTTTGGTTGTATTAAGGAAACCCATTCAAAATTAATGGGCTGGTAATGCACCTCCAACATGCCTAAAATAGAGCAGGACATATTTTTCTTTTTTGTAATGCAATACACTACTGTTCATTTCAGTGTGTAACACAGGTGTGGTGCCTTATGCCGCGTACACACGATCGGACATTCCGACAACAAAATCCTGGATTTATTTCCGATGGATGTTGGCTCAAACTTGTCTTGCATACACACGGTCACACAAATGTTGTCGGAAATTCCGAACGTCAAGAACGTGGTGACGTACAACACGTACGATGAGCCTAGAAAAATGAAGTTCAATAGCCAGTGAGGCTCTTCTGCTTGATTTCGAACATGTGTGGAATTTTGTGCGTCGGAATTGTGTAAACATGATTGGAATTTCGGATTTTGCTGTCGGAAAAATTGAGATCCAGCTCTCAAATTTTTGTTGTCAGAAATTCTGACAACAAATGTCCGATGGAGCCTACACACGGTCAGAATTTCCAATAAGCTCACATCAAACATTTGTTGTTGGAAATTCTGAGCGTGTGTATGCAGCATTAGTGTGTTGGAGTACCATTCAAAATGAATGGCAACACAGCAACAAACTATGTATGGTAACGCATGGGTAACTGCGGTGCAAATCTGACCTCAATCTCTTTACAACTACGGAAGGCTCCTTCAACAGCTCACAGTCTGAACCAGGCACTAGCCAATTAAGGTTTCATTTTAGTAGGAGATGCTGATGTACATACCCCACAGTACTGGGGGTGCATAAACAGCAGCATCTACACTAAGGTCGGCCATATGCGTTTCCTGCTGAACCTGCCGAGATTCAAACAGTTAATGGGCAGGTTGAATGTACCAAGTTGATTGATCGATCAAAATGTATACTTTTAAACTTAATTGTTAAGTGTGGTGGTGTGCTATGGTATATGCATAGATCCGTTACCAAAAATGAGGTTCCAATCACTCCAGTTAAAAAGGCAACTCTACCATACAGGTTCATAGTTACTCATTTTAGGTGATTTCCATATGAATAAATGGAGAGATAGGTAGCAAAAAGCAGGATCAGCATTTGCCTTGGCAGTGCTGAGGTCTCCCTAATGGGCTTCCAAACAAATGAGTAGACTTGATGGGGGAAGCCTCTACTCTCAACTAGATAAATCTATTCTTGATGGATATAAAATATTTAATACCTGTAACACAATATTTACTCATTACATTTCAAATGTTGATTCTGCACATCATCCGTTTAAGACCACTGGTCATTTCTAGAACACTTGGTAATTGCAATTAAATAGAACAGCAATTTTAGCAGATAATTGCAAAAAGTTATTTAACTAAAATACATGCTTTTAATTTATTCTGGCTCTAATCAGTTCCACCAGTCACATGTTCAGACAAAAATCTTTCAATGTCACATTTAGAATGACAGTAGTGTTTTTTTTTTCATAAAATTATTCTTTTTTTGCTTAATTTTCCCCAAATTTACATATCTTTGCAGTGCATTTCATGTGCCAGATGTCAGCTTTGTAACACTGCAAGCGTAAATTCTATTTACATATTTTTAAAACTGGCTCTGCATTCACTGATCCCTTGACACAATGTTATTAAGCAGCACAATGTGTGGTGACTCCATTTACATGAATTCAGGCCGGCAATTCAATATTTCCAGTAGGAGATGTATTTACCCACAGGTGTCACCAATTGTCTGCCTCCGATGTGTCTCTCCTTGTCATCTCTCCACCAGAACCATTATTCCACACAATATCTATTGAAATTGTATATCAATGAAATGCATATAAATACGACGAGAGAAAGATATTACGTCTAGAAAACCTGTCTAAGAAACACTGTAGAAATTGTGTTGTGCAAAATGAATATAAATGAAGATATTTCACTAACTGCAGCAAGGCATTCATCCTATATACTGTCAAAGCAGTAACTGCTGGGGGTCAGAACTATACTCTACTAGAATACTGCAGCTAAATTTTTCCATCATCCTGGATGATTGATGATCTCACTTTTAGTCCATCCAGTTCTGGTTATCACTTAAATAAAACTATAAAAGAGATACCTGGATGAACCTTTATAAACCGAGAACATTCGTGGGCTGCACGCTACTTCAGTGAAATACCCCACTCCGTGGACCCCAATCACTGTCATATTAGCTTGTGCCTGCTTTCTCATTTCTGAATAGCAAACAGCGTGTTAGAGCATAATAATGTGAAAAAAAACCTTGGTCTGGCACTTCTTCATTTTTAGACACGTGTAGAACGTTATTACATCAATGACTGTCTGTCAGAGCAAATCTGTATGGCAAAGCATATCTGATAACACTGGAAGGCATATGCCCCTGAGAGAACCGTATGGGATTATATGCATGAATTGCTAATTACATGTTAATTATTTCTTTGCAGTTCTTGCTTTTTGACTTGAGCACTGAGCATATGAAATACATTGGTAGGTAAATGCAAAATAATTAAAAACAAGACAGAAATTGGCACTACGAAGCAGCCCTGGCATGTAAAGGACACCTGTCTACATCCGTATAGGGGATCAAACTTCATTAGGCTCATAAAAGCATTAACATTTTTTAAGCTGGTCATACATGAACTGAATTTCAGCAGATTCATCAGAAATTTGGTACATGGGTGTCAGATATTTGTTGAACAGTGTTTACATAGAGTCAGATGCATGCCGTATTTAGGCTGGCGGGCTCAGGGTCAGCTGTCAAAATACAATAGCCACAACAAGAGATTCGTCCATCTGCGCTGTATAGTGTGGATGGAGGCATCTGTAGTTTAAAAGTCTATGTGTGTATGGCAGGCTTTAGTACATTGTACACTATAAAAGGCCAGAGAGATGAAGCACTGTCTGCTCTCCCTGAAGAACAGGCTATGGAATTTTCATTAGGTATAGTGACCTTAGAATGAACTTGTCTTATACCCAAGTAAGGCAAAGTAAACGATTCACTTTAAGGAACCCCTATTCAGAAGTAAATACTTACATATCTAAGCTGCAAATCTCTCCAGCTAGGAGGTACACATGGTAAAGATTCGCCCCAACCTAGGGTGTCAGTACTTGGCAAATAAACAACAACCACAGCTCTCATATGGAGGGAGTCTTATATACTTCCATGCCAAGAAGTACCAAGGATTTTTTTCACTCCAAGCAGTAGAATGGAGTGCTAAAGGAACAAATGAAAAGTATGCATTTCTGAGGAGAGGGGCAAGAAAAGGGGATAGGGCTGCATTGGCAACAGCTTGTCCTAATCTTTTCCTGCTGTGACGAGTGGTCACCACTGCAGTTTGTCCTAATCTTAGTGGTCACCACTGCAGTTTGTCCTAATCTTTTCCTGCTGTGACGAGTGGTCACCACTGCAGTTTGTCCTAATCTTAGTGGTCACCACTGCAGTTTGTCCTAATCTTTTCCTGCTGTGGCGAGTGGTCACCACTGCAGTTTGTCCTAATCTTTTCCTACTGTGACAAGTGGTCACCACTGCAGTTTGTCCTAATCTTTTCCTACTGTGATGAGTGGTCACCACTGCAGTTTGTCCTAATCTTTTCCTGCTGTGGCGAGTGGTCACCACTGCAGTTTGTCCTAATCTTTTCCTGCTGTGACGAGTGGTCACCACTGCAGTTTGTCCTAATCTTTTCCTACTGTGACGAGTGGTCACCACTGCAGTTTGTCCTAATCTTTTCCTGCTGTGACGAGTGGTCACCACTGCAGTTTGTCCTAATCTTTTCCTGCTGTGACGAGTGGTCACCACTGCAGTTTGTCCTAATATTTTCCTGCTGTGACGAGTGGTCACCACTGCAGTTTGCATATGCAGTGTAACCATTCTAATGCCCACCACATTTCCCAGTTTTCTTCAAGCAGTGCTTACTGCAGTACAGCAAAAAGTTTATCATTAAATTGACACTAAACTCTGGGGTTTTAAAAAAATCTTTTCAAATATGTATTCCAAACTCAAAAAGTACCTCCTTTTGCTCTCGGCCACCTCCAAAACTCCAAATTCTTTTTTTTGTTGCTTTAAATTCCTGTTAGAGGGTGGCTCCATTCATTCCCCATGGTCCCAATGTATGTAGGCAAGTAGCCATCTTCTTGTTCTTTCCAAGATGGACTTTGGGATTTGTACATATGTCAATTAAAAAATCAAAATGTGCACTACTTGTGCCAAACTAATGGAAGTGAGGGGAAAAATATACAGGTTTGGGAGCTCACAGAGAGTTTGGGAGAATAAAGATAATTTTTAGTGTCACTTTAAGGCATTAGCACTAATTATTTAGCTTAGGTCTAATTAGAATCTGGGTAAAACAACCCCATATTCCAAGGGTGGAAGGGAGGCGAGGAAAGAGGGAGATGTATAGCGGACCTCCTTTTAAATAGGCATGCTTGCCAATCCCACTGAGAGCTGCCCTGGTCATGTACTAATACAGTACATGCTTCACTTCCCATTCAATTCCACATCTCCCTCTTTCCTCTCCTCCCTTCCCACCTTGGAATATGGGGTTGTTTCCTTTAACCAATCAATGGGTTTGGGTATAGAATATAAAGCCATTCAGAGTGGGCTTCATTTGTGCCCCATTGTGTGGGCTCTTCCATCCTGGGCTGCTTTCATATTCCACCCCTCCCTTTCTTTGGATGCAGAGCTAAGTCATTTATTTATTTTATTTCAGGTACTTTTACAGTATCTCACAAATACTGTCCGGGGATTTCTAAGCCCCGGAGCCATGAGGCGGCTATACCGGGGCTCAGAACGGGCAATCGCCGCCATGCAGGTCAGCGGGACAGAGGGTCCTGTGTAAGTTCACCTTACAGATCTTTCTGTAAAAGGTGAACTTACCTTTTAAAGTCCCATGTATTATTCTTTTTTTAAATAAATATATTTAATTTTCATCCAAAGATTGCAGTAAATAAAGTTTTTTATATTTCAGCTTCCAAAATGTATATTGTATTGAAGATTTATTTTTAAGAAATGCAATTTTGTACATTTCAACTCTTAGCAGGCCTAGACAGCACAAACAAAATTTGTATTACCCTATGTAAATTGAGAATTAAAAGGGAAAAAAAACTTGAACAGCTGCCACACATCTGGTTTAGATAAGTTTTTCACAGTGCAGTATGCATTCCACCTTCATTCCGATCCATAGGAAGCTTACTTTAACAGAACCTGGAGTAAGAAAAATGCTTTAAAAATCCAGGGTATAAAATTTATGTCTGGACATTCCCAATGATTTTAAAAACAGATTACCGGTAATTCATAAAACCTAATCAATGGCACTGGTGATTAATTCCAAAAGGTAAATCACTAACTCAGATTTTACTATTCTATTAAAAAAAAATAAAAAACACCTTGGAATCTAAATGCCATTAGTATTCCCGTACACAAACTTATTGTGAGTTCAGAATATGCTAAATCTGGCAATATGCTTGCAGACTCTGGCACGCTTATCTGATTATTCTGGTTTCCTGGACTTGAGAACACAATAACTTGGTAACAGGAAATAATACAAAATAACTGAACCCAGATATAATCTGGTTTATGCCATCTTGCATTGCAAAAATGGGAGGTACTGATTAATATTGGTACGTTTGTGTATAAGCAAAGTTATGAAATAAAACCAGGTGACTGCTTAGAGCTCATGCACACTACATCTCAAAAGAAGCTCAAAAAAGCTGCTCCTACAGGCTTTTGAGCTCTCATTTTTTTGTCGGGAAACTCCCCTCCATGTTAGCCAATGTGTCCATGCACACTATGGCTTTTTCAGTCGTTTACAGGCATATGCTCTTACAGGCAGGAAAAAAAGCCCACCAAATTCACATTTTTGAGGAGCTTTCGAGCAGTAAAGAAACCTAAGTTCCCAAAAACACGCAAAAAAGCTTGAACGCACAAAAAAAAAAAGGGAAAAAAATTAGCTGAGGGGAGAGTTTTGTGAAAAAAAAGCTTTATACTGAAAAGAGCTCAATAAAAAATGTGCAAAAGATCACAAAAAAAACACACAAGCTTCTTCAATTTTTAAGCACAGAAATAAAAGCTTTTTTTTTAAGCTGCAGTGTGCATGAGCCCCTACAGTTACACACATCTATGCAGTGAATTAGTCCAAAGTATTTCCAAGTACATTTTAAATTCAGAAATACACCAAATAACAACTGATTCATAGTTAGAGGTCCTCCTACCATTGTAAGATCCATTAAGCTGATGGTTTCTAAATACATAATCATCAAGCTCAAAGGTTCCTACACATTGACTACACTATCTAGAAACCACTTGGCTCCTAATAGGAAGGCCACATCTAAGAACATTACTTTTTGTACTAAACAATCCATGTATCATTAATGAAAAAAGAGATAATGGTATCATATACCTGAGCACTGCATACAATGCAGTGGATGTGCATAAAGCAGTTTGGACTATCTTCTCTCCCAGATCATCAGTTAGGTGTACATAGCAAATATCTTCAAATATGCTCAACGCATGAAAGCCAGAAAAATCTAATTTTCTCCTATAGTACTAGCCCTTTTTAAAGCTGTACTCCTGGTAGATCTAAAATCCACAAATTAAGGGATAAGCTCACCTTTCCAAACATGTTGCACCCATATTTAGGGTGTACCATGTAACATACAGTATTTAGTGTCAGACCTCTCTCCCCCCATCCTTATGGCAGCGAGCCGGGTATCTTCACAATTCAAAGACAGCATGGCCGTGTGGGGCTCCGTCCACACAGCCGCGTCATTGCTTCACAGATCCCTGTGAATCAATGAACTACAAGTACCAACATCCTTTGTGGTTGTTGACTTGTAGTCCTCAATGAACTACCATGGCACTGTTGGGCTGTGGTAGTTGACTGATTCTTCCAGTCAGTGTAAAAGTTTACACTGACAGTCTGCAAGAGACGTCACCTGCATGGCATCAGCAATCTGCTGATCGCTAGTGCAATGCTGTCCAGGCTCCCAAAATAAAAAAGTAGTAAATGCCCATTTTTTTACCTGCAAAAAATTTGCATTTATTATTTTTTGTTTGAATTTGAATTGATATAGTAGAGCTCAAAGAGTGGAAGATGCAACACAAAAGGCCAGTGAGTTGTGCTGCTGTGCATGTGGATGAGGAGAGAGCAGAGTGACAGAGATGAGATCATCAGCAAAGTACTCCTCCTCTTAGGACTCATTCAGAGGAGCAGCCAGGAGGTGGTAAAAACAGCCAGTTGAGCCACTGTTTTACTGTGACAGAATAGTGGAAGTCAATAGCTCCTGTGTATCTTGCCCCAAGAAATGTTTCCTTTACCCAAAGGGAATGGTATAACCCTTACCCTTTTACTGCACATGCGCTGAATGTAGATACTGTCCAATTGGGGCAGAAATGATGCAATGGGCTGAGTGCTATGTCAGTGTTCTTCCCACCTAAACAAAGAGAACTGTGAAAACAAACGTAAAAAGTCTGCGAGCTGTGGGTGAGCTGGAAGTCACAAATGTCACTTTATCTCAATAATCAATGCCCCCATAACATTACAGCTTGTCTGCTTAAATAACACACGTGCTGTCCAAATTTATAATGGGAAAGTAAACCCTGTAATTTCGTTATCACCCTGTCAAACCAGTTAATGGTCATTATCAAGAGCAGATTCTTATGTTATCACGGAAGTTTAGACATCATTGGTACTTGTCAGTGGATAATGAAGAGGCTTAACACTGCAATTAAGTTGGTGTAAATTTGCAGTTGTAATGTAGTTTTCAGCTGCAACTCTCCACCACTAAACACTACATTAATATTTGCCTGCGCCCTGTGGTTCCAACAACCAACAAGAGTATTGTAATTTACCCTTCAACCCATTCTACTGTGAAGAAAGAAAAAAAAACAATATGTACAGATCTCAACAGACAAAGGAACTGAACAATACAGGAAGCCATTCGCAAGTATACATCCTGCGGACAAGAGATATTGCATTGCTGTACGGGCGCACAAAAAGCCACACAGATGTTTCTCGTCATCTGTGGAATCCAGCCTGTAGACAGGTTATATATACAATGCCATCAATATAGAATGTCACACTGCTTACAAAGCAATGTGAAGCCAAATGGTCTTGGATCACAACACAATAAAAAAAACTTTATCTTAACGTTGATCAGAATTTCACTCTAGGAACATGCTTTGTTCAGGGCAAAAATGCAGATCTGAGAGTGAAGAGATCGTTATAGTTTGGCCCAGACAAACAAGTTTAAAAGTGATAATTATATAATAATAAATAAATGCACCTCTTCTTTGCAGGTAAAAAATGTGCATTTATTATTATTATTTTTACACTGGAGCCTGTAAAGCACCCACAATCAGCAGATCACAGGTGCAATGCCAGAATGCTGCAACCGCTCAGTACACTGTCTGCTCGCATCTCCTGTACAGGCAGGCAGATAGTTACTGAACTGCAGGAAGATCAATGTACTATGAGAGCGCTCACCTGTGTCCCTACAGTTCATTGGCAGTGGCTGACCGTATTTGTAGTTCATTCATTCACATAACTCTGAAGGAATGATGCAGCCGTGTGGGCGGTGCAGGGAGAAGATCCCCCGTTTGCTGTCACAGGGAGGGGGGGGGGGGCGGAAGGAGCTGGAACATGTTACATGTTTCCCCAAAATACGGGTGGAACATGTTAACATGTTACAAAGGTGAGCTTAGCCTTTAACATGGGCATTCAATAAAAACTCACGAAGATTCGACTTGCAAGTAAGGATTTTGGATAATGCTGACCAAAATCAATTTACTAGAATAGAAAAAGCAAAGCCGGCCATATTCAGATTGAAATTTGGGCAGTTCCGAAAGGACTGGTTGAATTTCGATCCATGTATGGGCAAGCTGGTTGTACACAAGATGAACTATTGATCGATTTGTGTACAAGCATAATAGGCACCGCCAGCAATAGCAGCCACTGCTAATTAGTGTATTCTGACAGTGTATCCCCGCTGTCAGAATACAATAGCTCAGTGGGAGGGATTCTCCCATCCATATTGAATATGCGGATGGGGGAATTAAGTCATTTTCTTTTGTCCAATCCACTGGTTGAGAAAAAAAAACAGTTTACCACACGCATGGCCAGCCTAAAAAAACCTAATTTTCATCAATTTAGGCCAATATATATTTTTCTACATATTATTTGGAAAACAAAATTAGCAATGGGAATATATTGATTGGTTATCGCGTCTTCATACTGACAGGGAAAGGGTTAACACTAGGGGGCGATCAAGGGGTTAAGCGTATTCCCTGGGTGTGTTCTAACTGTAGGGGGGATGGGCTGCCAGGGACATGACAGAGATCGCTGTTCCTGATCACTGGGAACAGAAGATCTGAAGTGTCATCTGACAGAACGGGGATCTGCCTTGTTTACACTGGCACATCCCCGTTCTGCCTCTGTACACCGCAATCGCGGATCGCCAGTGGACATTATGTGTGCCCATTATCTCCCATGCATGGACCGCTGTACAGCTACGGAGGCTCGCGCAGGAGAGCCGAACTGCCGCTGTATAATGACGGTGGCTGGTCAGCAAGCAGTTAAAGGAGTTGAAAAGTCTCAAGGTTTTTCACCTTAATGCATTCTATGCACTGCAGCTGACCCCCAGAGCCCCCCTTTTTCTTACCTGAACCCAACTGTTCCAGTGACGAGAACGAGCCCAGCAGCTCCAGTCGCTGGCTCAGGTCCTCATTAGATAGGTAGCAGCGGGAGCTATTGGCTCCCGCTGCTGTCAATCAAATCCAGTTACACGGGAGCTGGGGCAGAGTCCCGCTGCCTGCGTCAAAAGCAGCAGGACTCGGAAGCGAGCCCGCATGAATGCCCCCATGGAATGCAGCTCTCCGTTGGGGCACTCAAAGAGGAGAAGCCAGAAGCACCGTCGTGGGACCCCAGAAGAGGATCAGGGCCGCTCTGTGCAAAACCCTTGCACAGAGCAGATAAGTAGGACATGTTTGTTATTTATTTTTTTTTAACGAACCTTTATAATCACTTTAACACTTTACATATTTTATCATTATGTTTTAGAATTCTGATTTCAGTGGACTTTGTGAATCCATCTAAGAGCCCAATACTGCCAATAAAGAATGGTACTTATCTGAACTGGTTCAATATGCTGGCAAATCTGGCAACCAAAGCTACAACAAGCAAAAACAGTTTTGGCAATCAAAACTTGGGGTTCACAGAAAGCTGGGCAAGCATTGTTTTTTATTCTAATTTCACAGTACAAACCAATTCCTCTTCATCTTGGGATTTCACAAGAAAAAAAAAAAAAAAAAAAAATCAATCGATACAAAACAGAACGCAATAATCATTTATCAGGGGAACGTGGGTTTATGGTAGTAACAATTTCAACTTGTTTGTAAAAGAATGTTTGATAACCCGTATCTGAATTCTTCTGGTTAAAAATTAATGCAGATTTCCAGTTTTCGTTTCAACCTTTGTACTGTAAAACCAGTTCCCAGCCAGGATGAAAAACACCTTGACTAAAGCATTAAACTTGCCAGATGCTAACTCTCAAGATGTCCCAGCTGTAAAATTCCCCCTCATTTCACCACCAAGAGTGAGAGAAAATGAGGTATTTCAATTTCATATCCTCAGCCAAGATCAATTTACATGGCTTAGAGAAGGGAAACCGACTATTTTATGGCAGAAAATGCAGTTGATCCAGGGAGTTTAGGAAGAGAAATTTTACACAATTCCAGAAACTTTCAGCCATTCAGTAAACACTGCCTGCTACATTTCTAAAAGGAAATGTGTAAAATAAATTCAGACAATCTACATTTTATTTTAGCAATAATTTAATAAATATCCATAGTATTCTATACAATGGTTTGTAGTAGAAAAAAAAATGGGACTTTATGTAAAATGAAAATCTGAGGCAATACACAGTAGATGGTCTAGTGTAACCCGGGGCATCTGTAATTATTATTCATCTCTAAACACACAAGAAGAAAATTGAAGTTTTACAGTGGTAGATCACCAGCCGGGGCAAAGAAAGGCAACCTATACACATCACAAGGGGCCAACAATCAGCATGGAAGCCTAGGCTGCAACACACAGTCCTACCAGTCCTAGATGAATTTGGGGCTCCAAAAAACAAGTTTACAAATGGTTTTTATTTGAACCACCATTAACCACTTGCCATCCAGCACAGGTATATATACATCCTGGACAGCAAGTGGCTATACCAGGATCATGGCTATCGATTTTTAGAGCTGGTGTTCGGTTTTCAAGTAAAAGTGATTTGGGCGGCTTTACTGACGCTCATATTACTTTTACATGGCTTGGAAAGGCTCCCCACCCCTGCAGCTGCACTCCAAAGTTCCTGAGCTCCCCCAATCCACCTGGGATCACGAGACCGCTGTAAGCCACTGGGATGAATGCCCACAAAAGGAAATATAAAGGAACATGCGTTTCACCCCATCGTCTCTGTGACACAAAGGAAGCCAGAAGTGATAAGGATTTTGTCAATTCTAATTTCTACATGTGCAGTAAAAACTGCACATGTGGTATTTCCACCAACACCAGAGTGGCAGAGATCACATTTAACTCTAGACTGATAACCTGTAAAGGCTTTTGAAGGGTCACATATGTACAATTTTAGGTACTTTAGTTTGTCGCCATTTCACAGACATGCGCAATTTTGACATGTTTGGTATCAATTTACTTGACAAATCATATTTGATGAAAAATTGTTAATATATTGTGTTTGCGTGCACTAAAACTCATTTGAGTGTATTTTTTCCAGAAAACCTCTGCTTTGAGAAAATATATAATGTTTGGGGGGTTTAAAGTATTTTTTTTTTTTTTTTAGCAAGAAATTGACAGATTTTAAACATGTGTAAAAAAAAATGTCAGAATTGCCCCATGAAGCCAGTGGTTAAATAGATTTCTCAAAACTTCCTCTCCTGAGAGGGCTCTTTCACACAGGGCGGATCAGTGATGATCCGCCCCGTGAACACCCGCTTGCTCAGCGGGGATCTCTCCGCCGATCCCCGCTGAGCAGAAAAATGACAGGTCCGTCGCTGCACACTGTGCAGCGACAGACCTGTCAGAGCGCTGCTCCCCCCTATGGGGGATCGGATGATGACGGACCATAGAGTCCGTCGTCACCCGATCCGATCACGGATGGAAAAGTAGGGTTTTCCTCCGTTACACTTTTCGGATCGGAGCGGGTCGGATGTCAGCGGACATGTCACCGCTGACATCCGACGCTCCATAGGGATACATGTATGTCCGTTTTTCATCAGAAAACGGAAGGATGAAATACGGACCCCCCGTGTGAAAGAGCCCTTACTGAGGGGAAATATGTCTCAAAGACAGCAATAAAACCCTAACCGGGCTTCTAAAACATACCTTTTATAAAAAAATAAAAAAAAAATTAAATAGGCGTGGCTGGCGTTTGGCTGTAAGGTTGCTACATTAAGACCCCATTCACACCTGAGCAATTTTCGGTTTGCAAAAGCTCTGAAGCTGAAAACGCTGCATTTTTGGGCCCATAGACTTCAATAAAAACGCCAGATTTGAGCAGAAAAATGCTTGTAAAAACGCTGAAATAACAGCTCTCCACCCCTAATTTCCTCTCCCCTAGTGCTTTCTATTGGCTAAACAAAAACGCCTGAAGCTGTAAAATGCTCGTAATACACTTCTAAAACGCTTTAAAAAATGCCAGTAAATCGATAGGCTCCATTCCACCTGAGCATAATACAAGAAAAGATTCTTTGTAACTTCATAGCAGTAGCAAAGATGCATCTGCTACAGGGTGTAAAATCATCTAATCTATTAAATCATCTAAAAATACTTTTCTTTAAATACTAAGGCTACTTTCACACTGTTCAGTTGCAAAAACATGGTAAAAAAACGCATATGCACTTTGTCGTGTTTTAACATGTTTCCAGTGCGTTTTGCAGCTGTGAAAAATAGGGTGTGTGACTTGTTTTTGATGTGTTTTCCATTCATTTCAATAGCGAGATGCATTTTTGGTGCAATTTTTTTTTTTTTACCGCACAAAACATGCACCAAAATTTCAGCATGCAGGACTGAAATATGCAACAGACCCGCAACTGACCAGTGTGTGAAGGGTGCAATAGGATTTTATGGTCATTCGTTTTTCTACCGCTTTTTTTTTAATGCAAAAAGGGAAGAAAAAAACTGATCAGTGTGAAAGCGGCCGAATATGTGCATCTTTATGGGGTTATGGTTTAATCAGGTCTGTGTATCAAGACAAGACTTCTGCTTCATTGCTTTATAATCTGGATTTCTGTCCACATTTTGTTTGTACTATTCAGGCCTATATGGTCCAGTTCACTCCACCCTGAAGGGGGGAGCCCTATGTTTCAGACCATAGGCCTGAGTGATCAATTGGCGGATCCAGTTGGCAATGGAAGCTTTGAAAGCTGCCTGCCCCTTTTTGGGTCCTTCTGGTATAACAAAAAAGAAGTCTGATCCTCGGATCTCCGCAGATCTAGACAAATAAACTCTGACTGCCGGAACGACGTCCAAGGAATGCAGTTTTCTCTATTCCACCGAACGAGGCCGAGAGAAAAAAAAAAAGGCAAAACAATGTCCCGATTTAAATGAAAGGCCCATCTTCTTTGCGAGGCTCGGGTATCATTTATTTAACCACTTATGGATCTCCGAACGCCGATATACTTTGAAGAGGAATATAGCTGCCATAAACCCGGTATCCTCTTCTTCGGTCGGCGGTCCGCTTTGAGATAAAAGTGGTCTTTGTGGCGGATTCGCCGCAAGATCACTTTTAAAAATCAGTGGCGGGGGAGGGCCCCCCCCTCCCGCCGCGCTACGGTGCCCTCCACCGCTTACTGGAGGAGGCAATCAGATCCTCTGTGGTATGGAGACGATTGAGGGTAAGATGGCCCCCACCCGCCTCCATACCATGGCAGAGTGGAAGCGACGTCAAAATGTCACTTCCGCCCATAACTCTTAAAAGGGATTTTTTTTGTATTTTTTTAAATTACAAAATTTATTTTTATTGCATCTTAGTTTAAATATGAGATCTGAGGTCTTTTTGACCCCAGATCTCATATTTAAGAGGTCCTGTCATGCTTTTTTTCTATTACAAGGGATGTTTACATTCCTTGTAATAGGAATAAAAGTCACACAATTTTTTATTTTAACCACTTGCCGACCAGCCAACGTCATTTAACTGCGGCAGGTCGGCACAATCCCACGAAACCGTTGTAGCTATATGCCGGCTCGCGATAGCAGACGCACGCAGGCACCCGCTGCACAGCGGGGGTGCCGATGCTCGTGGCCGACGGTCGCAATGACCTCCGGCCACTAGCAATCGTGAGCACGAGGGACAGAACACGGAAGTATGTGTGTAAACACAGAAATCCGTGTTTTGTCCTGAGAGGAATGACAGATCGTGTATTCCTATTAGCTAGGAACCATGAGCTGTCACTTCCTCTAGTCAGTCCACTCCCCCTTCAGTTAGAATCGCCTCCCAGGGAACACAATTAACCACTTAATCGCCCCTTAGTGTTAACCCCTTCACTGCCAGTGACATTTTTACAGTAATCAATGCATTTTTATAGCACTGATTGCTGTATAAATGGCAATGGTCCCAAAAATGTGTCAAAATTGTCTGATGTGTCGACCATAATGTCGCACATAATGTCGCAGTCATGATAAAAAAAAATAAATAAACAAATCGCAGATCGCCACAATTACTAGTAAAAAAAAAAATAATACAAATACCATAAATCTATCCCCTATTTTGTAGATGCTATAACTTTTGCGCAAACTAATCAATATACGCTTATTGCGATTTTTTTTACCAAAAATATGTAGAAGAATACTTATCGGCCTAAACTGAGAAAAAATTAGCTTTTTAAAAAAAAAAAAAAAAAATGGGGATATTTATTACAGCAAAAAGTACAAAATATTGTATTTTTTTCAAAATTGTCGCTTTTTTTTGTTTATAGCGCAAAAATTAAAAACCGCAGAGGTAATCAAATACCACCAAAAGAAAGCTCTATTTGTGTGAAAAAAAGGACATCAATTTTGTTTGGGTGCAACGTCGCATGACCGCGCAATTGTCAGTTAAAGCGATGCAGTGCTGAATCGCAAAAAATGGCCTGGTCATTCAGCCAAATCTTCCAGGGCTGAAGTGGTTAAAAGAACAGTGTAAAAATACAGCCCAAAACTCACAGGTGGACATGAACAGAACTAGAAATTATGGTATGAGATTTAGCAGTTAAAACATCCCACACATATAAAAAGCCAGCATTTAACATGAATAATGCTTGAAGTTTACCGTTGACAACACCCGCAGCTTAAGCAACAGGGGAAACTGCAATATGTGTATAGTTAACACAAAGCATATAAAACAGAGTAAAAAAAACTTAAAGCACATGAATAAAGCAGCGTTTAGAAATATTGCTGCAAGGCATTTCATTATTTAATCATCTTTAAAACACCAAGAGTTTATTAAAGAAAACCATAAACATTGATAGTCTAATGATCTTCCTAACTCTAATTAGACCAAGCGATTGCAAAGAAATTGTGATGTTAATGATACACCATCACTGGCACACTTCAAGAAAATTAGCAGCATACAGCTTACTACATACTGTGGCCGAGATACTTGTACTAACATTTACTGCACAACACACAGGGCTGATGATCTCAGTAATAGTATGCTTGTTTTGTCTGATATTTTGAAATGTCCAATTAGCATTTTGGAAACAACCTTAGATTTTATTATGCCACAAAGAATAGGGCTCATGCCATATGCAAATGGTGATGTAAAATTTATTCGAGATTAGTTCATTCTGCGCGCTATATCTTATCTGACGTCATGCTGTATATCAATAGTTGTATCTAGAAGCTACGCTAGCTCATCTCCAGTAACACTGTTTTTCTAGTAGTGGCTAAAACCCGATATATTGTATATGTAAATATCATTTTTGATAAGCTTTACCTGATGGACATTGTATTTGGCCTTGTAAACCATCATAAGACAGTCACAAAATTATATAATAATAGGCACCTCTAGATGTCTATCCATACTTTAATGCATGGGTGCTCAAGCTGTAGCCCTCCAGCTGTTGTGGAACCACAAGTCCCATGAGGCACTGCCAGGCTGACAGTTACAAGCATGACGTGTCTTGTAGTTCCACAACAGCTGGAGGGCCACAGGTTGAGCACCCATGCAGTTTAATGAATAACTTAGTACCCCAAAAATCTAAGGCTCCCTGATATAACAACAGCATTTGGGCCTTTCATGAACATTCTATGGTCTGCCCTTCTGTACTCTTCTTAGCTCCATCATGGCCACAAAGTATGATGAACTGATTTGCTGACCAAAAAGGGCAGATAACAAAAAATATAAGACCTGTAAATGAAGGGCGCTTGAATTATCAACCCATTGACAATTTCCAATGCTTATCCAGCTCACACATATACTTTAACAGGAAATACTTCCAAATATCCTGTCCCTAGGACAGGCTCAGCTCTCCCTTAACAGTATATTCACATTTCTTTACAGTTTTGTAGCCCAACATTAAGTCTACTCAGGAACAGACAGTTAATGACCAAAAGTTGAGACAAGAAGTTCCATCAAAAGCAACAGGAAAACTTTTTCCTAGGGGCATTTTTCACTTTAAAGAGATATAGCTCTTTTACTCCTGCCACAAACTTAGATTTGAATATTAAAGAGGATGACCCTCATATATACTGTAGTATACCGCCAACATCAATGCTCATGACAGCTACAATTTTGAATTAACCACACAGAGCCTATTAGGTCAGTCTCATCAGAGAGACGTGCATAAAGTACAATCACTGTGCAGCACTATTAGGTGGCAGCAAAACCCCCCTTTATCATGGGCGTTCCAATTAAATCTGTCAGTTTTTCGGGTGGAACTGATCAGATCCTCCATCCTCTGCTGATTGGAATTGTAACCACCTCGTGTGAAAGGGGCACAATACACAAATATCAGGTACTATGTATATAAAGCAGTATAAATTAAAAAACAAGGGTTTAAAACACTATGAAGCAACTACATAATATGGCTGAGAATAGAAAGGCAAAACAGACACACTAATGGGTGGTCACACTCGAAAATATAGGAAAAAAAAAAAAAAAAAAAAACAGAAATTTAAGCAAACTTACATTTAAAGGAAGTTACTGCTGAGACAATGCAGCCACGTGAATATATCCAATGTTTCTAGTTTATAGGTTCCAATCTGCAAGAAAACCAAAAGATTATTAGTAACCACACAAAGTTCCCAGTAGCTGTTCATAAAAACATAACTCTCTCACGCAGAAATTTGAGTTTACAAACATACTAGTTTGACTATATATTGTATATCTAAACCAAAAGAACAAATGTTGTATTTAATATATTACAGCTAAAGTAGCCCATACACGGAGCAAATTTCTTGCTCGCTCCATTCCTCCATGAACACTGACAGTGTTGACATGGGAGATCCCCCCCCCCGCTGCTGGGAGAAGACAGTGATTATTACTAGCAGCTAGCGATAATTGCGTGCAAAATCCAGCGGACTGGTTGTGCCCAAGTTGCTTGATCAACTTAGTACATTCAGCCTGTCTATACATGGTTCAACAGGAACTGCCCGAGATTCGAACCATCTATGGCAGGCCTTAGGCCTACATATTCTAAAAAGGAGGAAACTAATGCAGCAGCCACATTTAATATATCAAAACACAAGCCTGAGCTTCTAGGGGAAAAAAAAAAAAAAAAACAACGACAACCCACTATGTGGCAAATAATCTTGCAATATACCACACGCACCAAAAAATCCACTGGGTTTTTTTTTGGAGTTTTGCATTAAAAAGGCGGCAATTTCTAACAGTATATGAGATGCATGAATTCATAAGTGGAGGGTGGAGTATTCCAACAGCATTTGCTCATTAACAATGTAATAACATCTTCCCATATGGCTCTAAAAAATAGGCACCAAGTTTCAAATTATCATCTCAATGCTCTATTCAGCAGCATATACTCTAGATGGCTCTTATCTGCAGAGTACAGCTAGAATCTGCAAGGCTTAACAGGTATTGGTACTCATACTAGCCGGCAAAAAAAATAAAAAATAAACGGTATTTGTGCAACCCTAAAATAGGACAAGAATGTTTGTAAAGACTGGATAGCGTACATGTCAAGAATGGTGCCTTGAAATAGATTGGCCGACCGACTTGAAGATTATTGGGCAATATGTTACTATTTTCTGTGGTGATAAACTTATTTTCACTGGCCAAAAGCAGCAAGCCATGAACCTTCCATAAACATTCAATTTTAGATGTCTGTATAATATAATGGAAATTAAATTGTACAGTCAAAATCTATACCGAGACCATTTCACACCAGTCTGCCAGACAAAGTGCACTGGGAGAGCAGTGACACGCAATAGAATCATATTTAGCAGAACAAGAAAGAAAATGCTAACCATGAAAACGTATTCCATGTACATTTACAAAGCAAACTAGGGCTGAAACAACGAATCGATTAATCGTCAACTAATCAATTATGAAATTAATCGATTACTATTTTCATAATCGATTAATCGGCCAGTAACATAATGGGGTTAAAAAAAAAACTAAAATGAGCAAATAATTGCTACTGTAAATATTACTTTCACAGTTCTACAGTTAAAAAAAAAAAAAAAATGAACCCCTTACAGTAGTGATTATCTGCTTTTTTTGTACTATAAAGGGCTAATTTTTGTTTTTTTAACCCCATTATTTTACTAAACGTCTTAGACCTGGTTCACATCTATGTGTTTTTTGGTGGTTTTTGCAGAAACGCACTACAGTTCATTTACATGGTTTCCTACGGGACAAGTTCACATCTATGCTTTTTCAGCCGCTGCGTATTTGGAAAGGGTCAAGGACTTTTAACACAAAACGTTGCTTTTTTGGTTCAATATACTTGAATGGAGAAGCTGCAGAAAAGCATGTAATGCGTTTTTGCAGAAATTTGTGTTTTTTAATCTGCCCAACAACAAATTGGCCACAAATTGGCCAAAAAATTAGCAAAAACTCAAATCGCAGCAAAATCACGTGTGCAAAAAATCAAAATGCACAGCAAAAAGCACTACAGAAACCGATCAAAAGCAAACTGCATAGGTGTGTACCGAGCCTTATGCTGGCCACACGGATCAATATAGTCAGTATACAGGTATATCTCCTCTAATAGCATATACAGTATATCTCTTCTGTCTGTTATTCTCAGAGTGGATTAGAGATTTTGCTCCCCAACCATATAGTTGGTTATTTATATTTACCACTGCATAGAGATATTTAAGAATAAATTGCCTTTTCTTTAAAAACTTTACATATTAACTAAATTATACACCACACTTTTTTCTAAGGTTATTAACCGATTAATTGAAACAATAATCGGCCAACTAATCGATTATGAAAATAATCGTTAGTTGCAGCTCTAAAGCAAACTAAATATGCATCAAAGATAACCAATACAAAATTCAGTCTGATGTGTGCTGGGAGAAACAGCACCGATATTCTGGTTCCGGCAGATCACACCGTTTACACGATCCATACCATTTGCATTGGGTGCACTGGGCACAATCTGCCTTATTTGCTATAAAGCCCATTCACTACACTGCAATGGTGGGCACTGACAAGCATGTTGAGACAATTCACCAAAATCACCAAGATTGCTGCGGTCAAGGGAGCTAAATGTAATGTCACTTGCGACATTTCAATAAAAAAAACAAATAACAGTAAAACAGTAAACAGTGTTGAATCTCCAGGGCTGTGTGCCCGGGCTTAGGACACAGTTTTTATAGGATGTGTTGATGTGGAAGGAGGAGGAAATAGGAACCAGACTAAGGGAGTGGGGGGGTTAAAGCCTGAAAGTGGTCAGTTCCCAACTGAAAAAAAGCAACAGCTACCCATTGCCATGAACGGAGCCCTGGAGAATTGTGGGGCAATATTTCCAGCCTATTATTTATTAGTATAGACTGCATAGACAAACTTTTCTTAAAGCCCATCTCTAGGCTGCAGGACCCCCATAAGAGCCACCATGAGAACAGCTCCCCACAGGAATAAATATGGCCAAACATCATGCATGCGCAGGGAGAAGATGACACTTTTTGGGAGAACGTATGTTGGAACAGCACACTGAAGAACTCTGGAATAGGGACCAAGGGAAATGTTAGATGGGGTAAGCAGCATGTCCATTATCAACAATGCAAACAGTACTGACTATATTCATTTATTTACATTTTAATGACAGGAAGGAAAACTGATGCATATAATTCTGAAAAACAGCGCAAGCTCTTCAAATGTTCATAAACACAAAATTAACGATTATGACAGGTGGCACTGAACACTTTCAGTAAAAATACCAGATGTAATCCTTTAATACAATAACGGTGCTGATTTAGGAACAGTGTAGCAAATGAAAAAAAAAAAAAAAAAAAAAAAAGACTGATGGAAGTATTCAGGCTTCACCAATTACCTGCATCCTGCACTGAGAACCTAATGTATTAGTAGGGCCCATTCTCTCACTCTACTCCTACACAGCTTTTGCTTTTTTTTGTTTTTTGTTTTTTTGCAAGGCAGGCAAAGCACTTGTTTAAAAAAAAAAAAAAACATCCTACCAATGATAAATTCTACCATTCTGCATATTTGGTGAACTTCTCCCAATAGTAAACTGAGTTGAATACTAAGGCCCCTGTCACACATGCTTGTCCATTTTACAACCATCCATTGACGGATCCAAAAACGGGCATCAATGCACCAATCAACAAATTAAAATCCCAGTTTTAAAAAAGCTCCGTCACCTCCTCAGAAACTTCTCAGGCAGAGCGGAGAGCTGCTGATTGATAGTCAGCAGCTCTCTGCTCAGGGAGCTGTGAGAACAGAGCCATTGGCGGTGTTCGATCGCTCGGTTCTCAGTGCAGAGGCAGTGGGGGACAGATGCTGCCTCCACCCAAGTATGAATAGGGGAAAACAAAAAAACACACACTTCTCTTTTAAAGAAGGTCTATCATTTTTATTTTACAGTTCTGTCCCATATGGGGCAAAGTACATATAGTAGTATTTGTCCCATATTTCTAAGTGCCTTCTAACCATAGTTATGAGGTCCAACGTTCCACTTGGGCAACAGCTTTGAAGGAGATGCATAATTCATAGCTGCAGCTGGTCTCGGCTGTGACCACTTTCCACAGACAAGGAGTGGCAGGAGGAATGCAGAGGAAAGGAGATGTGTCAGCCTCTACATTCCTCTTGCACTCAAGTTCTTTCGTAAATGTCCCCAAACCTGGATTAGGGTACTCTAACCTAAATGCAAGTTATACACAAGCTTTTGGTATTGTGTGTTAATTTTGGTCGACAAAAATATTTTAGTCACATTTTTTGTCAGCTGCATATTTTCAGTGACGAAAACCAAAAACGGAAATAAAATTCTAATTACGTCAATTGACGAAAACTATGAAGAAAATCAATTCCAATTTTCGCCAAAAAAAAGGTAACGAAAATGTCAGGGAGGGATGTTTACCCACCCATACTTCTCCTTTCCTCAGAGCTCCGCCTGTCTGCTAAAGCCCCAGCCCCCTGACAAGCTGTATTGGCCGAGAGAGGGGGTTATTTACAAAAGGCAAATACACTTTGCAATTCAAGTGCACTTGAAAGTGCAGTCGCTCTGAATCGAAAGGGGTAGATCTGAAATGAGTGGAAGCTCTGTTGAATTTATCATCCAATCATGTGCAAGCTAAAATTCTGTTTTTTATTTTCCTTTCATGTCCCCCTCGGATCTACAGTGACTGCACTTCCAAGTGCACTTGCAGTGAAAAGTGGATTTAACCCCCATTGGCTCCCTCTAATGCCCTGCAAACCACATGTTGAGTGTTTCCCCTCCCAGCACGGTAGCAGTGCTAAGCACTGTGTAAAATAACAGCCTACCCAGACCAGTTCTCTGCCCTGTGCACTCCCATTTACTTCCCCATCCCACTACATGTTATTAGATTATATACTCCTGGAGTGACAAGGAGTTTGGAAATTCTAGAGAAATGCTTAAATAATGCAATAAATAAATAATTACAATTTAACAAAGCCCATTCCACTTTAGAGGCCCCTGAAGACGCATGTGATTTTGATGCGAGTTACAAGCAGCATTTTTTATGTTTTATACTGGCATTTTGTCTAGCTGGTGTATTGATTTTAACCACTTAAGGGCCGAAAGATTTCCCCCCTTAATGACCAGGCCATTTTTTGCGATACGGCACTGCGTCACTTTAACTGTCAATTGTGCAGTAGTGTGATGCTGTAACCAAACAATTTTTTTCCCCACAAATAGAGTTTTTTTTGGTGGTATTTGATCACCTCTGCGGTTTTTATTTTTTGCGCTATAAAAAAAAAAAAAAAAAAAATCATTTTTTTTGTTTAACTTTTTGCTATAATAAAATATCCCCCCAAAAATGTAAAAAAACACACAAATTTCTTCATCAGTTTAGGCCAATATGTATTCTACATATTTTTGGTAAACGAGAAAAAAAACGCAATAAAAGTGTATATTGATTGGTTTGCACAAACATTTTAGCGTCTACAAAATAGGTGACAGATTTATGGCACTTTTATAAATTTTTATTTTTTACTAGTAATGGCGGTGATCAGCGATTTTTAGCGGGACTGCGACATTGCCGACACACAGCTACGGCGACTCGCAGGAACGAGCCGACCTGCCGCAGTATGAAAGCGGCTGGTCGGCAAGTGGTTAAGCTGCTTTAATAATATGACTGCATTATGATTCTGTTTCTTCTGTCTAACGGTATAATTTGGTGGTGTGAGTGGCTATATGTCCCCCTAAGGATATCTGAATCAGTGACCTGGAATAGAGGCCACAGGTGGTTTTGTCCGGATCCATCCATCCCTGTTGAGCATGCTGGCTGCATACTGTATGGCTATACACTCCTTTTGGAGAGTTGGCATTGCGGAACAGGGTTGCAATAACGTCTGTCATTATCATGGGTGATCACTCTCACTATTCTATTGAATACCCATCAATTACTACAGTGAGACTTTTCTTTTGTATGGCTGGATACCATTGCACAGGATTCTGAGAAGGTGACAACATTTGATACCAGACATGGATAAACACTGGGAATTACACCTGCATTGAATTGCATAAAAAGTGTGTTGGCTGTTCTCTTGAATGAGACAGGATCCGCTTCTGGTGAGTTGCCATCTCACTTATTTGCACATTTTAAAAAAGGAGCACTGCACTTTTTACGGGTTTTTATGTATGGACTATTTTTTCTATTATTGGAAGCGCTGCAATTTTTTTTACATTACATATTAGCCAAACAAAATGTAGGAGATTTTAGTAGACTAAAATGTACTATAGATTTTAGTCGACTACAATACAACTAAAACAATTCAGATGACTAAAATGCATTTTAGTCAAAAAACTGATTAAAACTAGATCGAAATTTCATGTCAAAATGAACACTGATGTCATTTCAATATTAACCACTTAAGCCCCAGGATTTACCCCCCCCCCCCCCCCGCCCTTCCTGACCAGAGCATTTTTTTGCAATTCGGCACTGCGATTTTTATCGGGACTGCAACATTATGGCGGACACATCAGACACTTGACACTATTTTGGGCCCATTGTCATTTATACAGCGATAAGTGCTATAAATAGCCACTGATTACTGTATAAATGACACTGGCAGGAAAGGAGTTAAACACTAGGGGGCGATCAAGGGGTTAAGTGTCTCCTAGGGTGTGATTCTAACTGTGGGGGGGATGGGCTACCACTGACATGACAGGGAGCAGTAGATCCCTGTCATGTCACTAGGCAGAACAGGGAAATGCCTTGTTTACATAGGCATCTCCCCGTTCTGCCTCTCCGTGTAACGATCGCGGACCGCCAGCGTACATAGAGTTTGCGGGACCCGCGGGCACGCTCCCACGGCGGCGCACACAAGGCGGCAAATTCAGGTACGCCCATTTGCCTATATGAGCCATTCTGCCGACGTATATGTGGCAGTCGGCAAGTGGTTAAAGACACAAAGTTGCTCACAAAATGCAAAACAAGATCAAAACATTAAAATGTATAACATTATAAAAAAGCGATTTTGAAAAATATATGTTCCTACATATTCCTATATGTACAGCATCTCAAAAAAGGGAGTACACCCCTCATATTTTTGTAAATATTTTATTATAGCTTTTCATGTGACAACACTGAAGAAATGACACTTTGCTACAATGTAAAGTAGTGAGTGTACAGCTTGTTTAACAGTGTGAATGTGCTGTCCCCTCAAAACAACAACACACAGCCATTAATGTCTAAACCGCTGGCAACCATACTGAGTACACCCCTAAGTGAAAATGTCCAAATTGGGCCCAAAGTGTCACTATTTTGTGTGGCCACCATTATTTTCCAGCACGGCCTTAACCCTCTTGGGCATGGAGTTCACCAGAGCTTCACAGATTGCCACTGGAGTTCTCTTCCACTCCTCTATGATGACATCAAGGAGCTGGTAGATGTTAGAGACCTTGCGCTGCTCCACCTTCTGTTTGAGGATGGCCCACAGATGCTTAATAGGATTTAGGTCTGGAGACCTGCTTGGCCAGTCCATCACCTTTACCCTCAGATTCTTTAGCAAGGCAGTGGTCGTCTTGGAGGTGTGTTTGGGGTCGTTATGTCAGACTACTGCCCTGCGGCCCAATCTCTGAAGCGAGGGTATCATGCTCTGCTTCAGTATGTCACAGTACATGCTTGCATTCTTGGTTCCCTCAATGAACTGTAGCTCTCTAGTGTCAGCAGCACTCATGCAGCCCCAGACCATGACACTCCCACCACCCTGCTTGACTGTAGGCAAGACACACTTGTCATTGTACTCCTCACCTGGTTGCCGCCACACAAGCATGACACCATCTGAACCAAATAAGTTTATCTTGGTCCCATCAGACCACAGGACATGGTGCCAGTAATCTATGCCCTTAGTCTGCTTGCCTTCAGCAAACTGCGGGCTTTCTTGTGCCTCATCTTAAGGCTTCATGTAGACGGGACATTTTTACCTCTCCTGAACGATTTAACTTGACGGATAGTAACCCACGTTTAAAATGTCTGTTTTGCCACGTTTACATGCAAATGTTTTTTCTTTTTTTTTTTTTTTTTTAAGGCGAAAAACGTCTATAAACTAAACGCGGATTACCGCGTTTAGACGCGTTTGGCGTCCAAAACTTCGGCGTCTGAACTCATTTATTTTACTTAAAAAAAAGGCCTATAAACACAACTGCCTAAAAACAACAGTAAACAAACCTGTGTACATGTACACATAGGATAACATTGAATGAGTTCAGAGGCAGTTGAAAAAAAGTGTCCAACTGCCTCTGAACGTCCGTTTAGCAGCAGCAGCGTACATGGGGCCTTAGAAGAGGCTTCCTTCTGGGACGACAGCCATGTAGACCAATTTGATGCAGTGTGGGGCATATGGTCTGAGTACTGAAAGGCTGACCCCCACCCCTTCAACCTCTGCAGCAATGCTGACAGAACTCATACGTCTATTTCCCAAAGACAACCTCTGGATATGATGCTGAGCACGTGCACTCAACTTCTTTGGTCGACCATGGCGAGGCCTGTTCTGAGTGGAACCTGTCCTGTTAAACCGCTGTATGGTCTTGATCACCATGCTGCAGCTCAGTTTCAGGGTCTTGGCAATCTTCTTATAACCTAGGCCATCTTTATGTAGAGCAACAATTCTTTTTTTCAGATCCTCGGAGAGTTCTTTGCCATGAGGTGCCATGTTGAACTTTCAGTGACCAGTATGAGAGAGTGAGCGATAACACCAAATTTAACACACCTGAGACCTTGTAACACTAACGAGTCACATGACACCGGGGAGGGAAAATGGCTAATTGTGCCCAATTTGGACATTTTCACTTAGGGGTGTACTCACTTTTGTTGCCAGCGGTTTAGACATTAATGGCTGTATGTTGTGTTATTTTGAATGGACAGCAAATTTACAATGTTATACAAGCTGTGCACTCACTACTTTACATTGTAGCAAATTGTAATGTCTTCAGTGTTGTCACATGAAAAAGGTATAATAAAATATTTACAAAATTGTGAGGGGTGTACTCACTTTTGTGAGATACTGTATATGGGTTGCATGCATCTTATGTTGGCTAGCAAGTCAACATAATTACTTGAAAAATAAACAAAAATACAAACATTTTATAAAGTATCTATTGAAGGAAACCTAAGTGATGTGAAAGAATAATCTCTCCTCCGGAAAATGCTATGTGTTTGGCTGTCATACTGATTAAACAACTTCAATACTATGAGTCAAAAACAAGAATACAAGTGTGAAATTCTGACTTTTCTTTCTGACTTCACTGGCAGCTGTCCTGGGTCAGTGACTCAAAGTTTTGGTTCAGTACGATAGCCAACTCACTAGTTTTTTCAGGAGGTTGTCACCAATAGCGGGCCCTTTATTTCTTTGCGCACAGGTATCTCTTTACTGCATTATATTTAGCTATTATTTGTTAGCAAGGTTTGTAATTCTATATCTATATGCATGGGGAGTCAGGGGTCAGCTTATTGTATACCTAGGTTCTGCTTTTGGCTATGCAGTACATTACCTTCATTGTGTTGTAGGTCTGCCTCTCACAATGCAAGTCTAAGCATTTGATTTAATAGCAAGGCACATGGGCTACTCACTTTGCAGAGGAATTTGCATTTTGCAAAGGAATTTTCTCTTAGCTTACTGAATGTGGTGTTAAATTCAATTGCTTGCAAATGATTTGATTAAGAAGTTAAGATTTTTCCCACATTCAAACACTTGCAAAGTGCAAATTCTCATGCAAAGTGAACAGCCTATTTGCCCCCAGTAAATCAACTCCCCGAGTCAGCCATTACATTCCTCAAGTGAATGATTGAGGAACCTAAAGCTTCCTCCCATAACCAATCCAAAAACGTGGCATTATTATATGCTGCACACAAATACATTTCATTGTTTTTTTTTTTAAATTAGGTTTCTGTATAGCACAATAGCTATGAATACACACTGTCCCTTTAAATCCCACCTCTGACCAAGTTATACTAATTTTCACAGCATTCTTCTACAGTGCCTTCCCCCACTGCAGCTACCACAAAATACCCATTGCTTTCAAGTACAAGAGAGCATGCAATCTCCTACTATGGTGTGAAATTTTAGGCCTATTTGTCTTGAGTGACCTAACAAGTAACTAAGCGAGGGTCCAAGGTACACTGAGTTCACTTTATTCCTTTAAAAAAAAGCCAGCAATACTAGCTTTGGTTACAGATTCTATGACCAACAGCTTGGCATAAGACTATATTGTAGACAACATTCAGGGTCAGCTTACAAATACATATGGTTTTAGTTAATGGTCTAATTGGTGACCTTTTTTGATGGACATGCAAAGTGCTGGAATGTCCACTATAAATACACACGTTCAGGGTCACCTCAGGACCATACATAGAAAGTTTGCCCAGAAGGCTAAAACACTGAAAGACTAAAACCTGAATGTTTAAAATCAATAAAGCATACACTTTATATTTAGAAATAAACATTTTGCATTCAGACATTGGAAAGTTTATTATTTCAGCTGCATTTAGATGAAAAGTCTGTTCTTTGTCAGACGTGTTTGACACTACAATTATAAGCCAAGCTAATTAAATTGCTTGTGCATGTCAGTCAACAATGCAATTAGTAACGAAGCAGTCAAATCAGCCAAATAAATTACACATTGTACTATACAAAATGTATTGCCACATGAGGTAAAGAACCAACTTCTTCTATGAAAAAGAAAAATGACTTGCAAATATAAGAATTGCTTCGGTACCAAACCTGGCAGGACCAGGATGTATGGAATAAATTTAAAAAATTGTCAATCCATTTATACTGCAACATACAATACTTTACAATGGAATGCCGTGACAACATTTTTTTAAAGACAAAAAACAACTTTTAGATAGATTTAAAGTTGACCTACAGTTTATTTGAATGTTAACCTAAAGCTTGAATAACAACCTGGAAATGAGTTCTTGGAGAAAAAAAAAAAAAAACTCTTCAAAGTTGCCTATAGTGCTGGCCATATGGCTAAATGGCTAAAGGTCTAAGCATTTGGTCATGTGATCTCTGCTTCGTAGGATCAGAATTTAAATTGGCTGAATCTGTAATTTCCCCTCAAAATTATTTTTGTAGGCAGAACTTGTTAAGCGTGGAACAGTATATGGGATCGTAGGCAAAACTCATATCACTCATTGACTCAAACCTGTGGATTGAATAGGCCATGGCCCTTTATTATAGATATAAATAATTTATTATATCAACACCAAACAATACGTAAATAATTAAGCAACATAAGTATTAACAGCTTATACATAACCATATAAAAGTTCAGCTTTAAAGCTCGAGCTACCAATTTCAACTAAACTTAACATCCCCTTTCAAAGAAAGGGACAAAGCTCATAAAAAAGGCCACAAAAAGGGGTGGGAGAAAGGGATGTGCTTTCTTATGGTCCTCCACGCCGGCTGCTTATTAATGACTTTCTTTTATAGGTGACAGCTCGTGCCAGGGGACCGATTTTGGAAAACTGTGAACTCATCGACAAATCATGAGGGCCCTTTCACACTGAGGCGGTTTGCAGGCGCTATTGCGCTAATAATAGCACCTGAAAACCAAACCGAAAGTGCCGCTGCTGTGTCTCCAGTGTGAAAGCCCGAGGGCTTTCACACTGGAGCGGTGTGCTAGCAGGACGGGAAAAAAAAAAGTCCTGCTAGCAGCATCTTCGCTAGCAGCTGAATACCGACGGTAAAGCGCCGCTTACAATAGCGGCGCTTTACCGCCGACGCCGTCCCAGTGTGAAAGGGCCCTAAGTATTTATTTTTACATTTTCCTTCAGCTTCTAGCATTTTCTACTGCCGTCCATGTTCCCACAGGTGGTGGGGTGGGGACATTTTATGCCCCACCCCTCACCTTTCATTCATTCTGCCAAGGCCAAGGGTTTCCACCTCTATGTTAAACTACCAATCCCAGTAAGACTATTAAAGCTAAATTCCAGGTATGGCTTTTTTTGCATAGTTACAGTTTGGAACAAAGTATGCATTTGCCATACCTGTGAAAGCAGATCACTGTAGTAGTCACCACTAATAAAGCGATAGTCGCTGTCTTCCAGGTCCTGTTGCAAGCAACTAAACCTGCTGCAGAGGACCATTCACAGAATGGGGTGCATTTTCTCAGTAAAATTGAAGGTGTTCTCAGATTGGATGAGGTGGAGAGAGTTGGGGCAGCGACATCACAATCTTCACCTCATCCAATCAGAGAACGCTGATCCAAGCTGTACCACAGTAACTATACAAAAAAGCCATAATTGGAATTTAGCTGTAGGCTAACATTCAAGTATAATTCTGCTCACAGCACAGGGTTTAACTCAGGCTATTGCTGATATGTGCAAATGGGCCCCAAATGTAGGCATTCGATCTACTCTATATCTACTCGAGTTATCTGCTCGATAACTGGTTGATCCTGCGGTTTCTTCTCACTTTCTAATGCTTGGTGGCAACTGAATAGCAGTTGATTCTCCAGCTCTAGTTTTGCCACCCTTGGTGCACATGCTCAGGTGGTATACTCAGAGGAAGCCATTTATTTCTAATCTCCTGCTGGAAGCCACCCCACATGACTCTATGCATCAGCTCCAGCAAATGAACCAGTACATGTCCTTCCCGTCTTCCCTTATCTGTGCCACATGATCATGTGTCATTTAGCAAGGCAGATCCAGCAGGGATGATCATCTTCTCCCCGTTAGCTGCCAAATGTGACACAACCTTGAGGGGCGTGTTCCACCTTACAGTTGGCAGTGGCTCCTGCCGAGAGACTCGCTACCAGCCTGTACATTCCTTGCTCCACCTCCAGATCTCACATTGTGGAGAGGAGCGGTTTAAAGAGATAATGTGACTGCTGTATTTGAGCTATTCTAAAAGGTATTTAGGGGTCTTATTTTCCCGTGTAATACATATATTTCATTTCAATGTGGGAAATGAGGATAATCCATAGGAATTTAGATCTTTGGGTTTAATAACACTTTAATCTCAGGACTGCATGGACAGAAATACAAATCTTTTGGCAGATAAAAAAAAAAAGCTCCTTTATTCATATTTCCTCTCTGTATTTAGTTGTTCGGAGTTCACTATTCAAAACAATAGGCTTTCCAATATAATTAATTTTGCAATTTTCCTCAGGTAGCTATGAATTTGCTCTACTATGGTTCATGGAAGTTAAAATAATCAGGGGGCTGAAAACTACATCAGCTGTCGCTCAATACTCAAAAAAGGTAGTATTTGGCCTGGACAGACAGTTTTGTATAAACCTGTATTACAGATTACACTGTATGTAGCACACTCCTAGGCAGGCTGCTAGGTAAATTTAGTGTTTAGCTTGCTCTTTAGTTAGAGAAACTAGAATTGATTTCTTGGGTTTGTTCCTAGTTTCCCAGGTAGAAAGATTGAAAGTTTCTAAACAGAGTTGGGGAAAATAATCAGAGTTTAGGGAAAGAATTGCAAATCTCTCACCCAACTATTTACCACCCTCTGGCCAATCCCTGGGGAAGTGTGACTAGTAGGTGGTCAGAGATGGGGTAAATAGTCTGGAACCTGATCATACTTGTTCTTTCCCTGGAGGAAGGTGGACTGAGTGCTTTAGGGGGCTGCTACTGGGGTAGAACCCCATGTATATAACATGGTTGGAAGCCATGTAACTTGCACACGCAGCTCCAAGCAAACAAGACTGTACCCACATGAATGTATAACAAGCAACAGAGGTGGTTTTATGCTGTGGACAATGACTGTACATGGATGAGAAATGGGAAGCTGTCCACAATGCTGACTGGCAAATTCCCATAATTGGCGAAACAGGGATCTGCAAGGGTGAGATCATTTAGAAACAAATTAGCCTCTCAAAGTATAAGGCCGGCCATAGATGGTTCGAATCTCGGCTGGTTCAGCAGGAACCGATCGATCAACTTGGGTAAAACCAGCCTGCTGGATTCACTTGTGATTACGGGGCTTCGTCCGCCCGCTACCGCTCGGAGCAGACCATTTCTTGGCAGGAGGGATTCCCGTTAGCACTGTGTGTTGAGCAATAAATCGTGCAAATTTCTTTTTGCACTATGGCTCAAAACTAAATGTAAAAAATCCAATTTTACTTTACTAGTTTTTATACATATAGTTAAAAACAGGTTAGAGGTTTGCAAATGTCTCTCAAGTCTAGGGAAAACCTAATATCTAAGTCATGAATTAATAACTAAGGAATCTCATATAGTTAAGAAAATGGATTACTGCTGCTGCACAAAACACTGGAAATTAAAGTGCAAGAAAGTTAACTCCCTAGGCATGACTACAGAAATCACTGCTTTTATGAATAATAAAGAAGAAATTCCTTAGTAGAAGAACTTGAAAAGCACAGCAAAGCTGAAGGTCCGTTCTGGTATCACACTGAGCTTGTCTTGGCTTTGAAGCTTCTGACAGCTTTTTGTGAGATGATTGTAAAATAATTGTCTTCGTATATTGTGACCTTCTGCTTCTTCTAATACATTATAGGGCTTCCAAAATTAAAATTCAAAACATTTCAAACTGTGTTTCAGTGGTCTATCACATTAGAAATTTTAGATAAGACTTTGATCACAATAGAAGCATTTTCTTTGATGTAAATCAGAAAATCTAACAATGCAAATGGCATGTTCAGAAAGGAAAAGGTTACATTTTTTAGACCGTTCTAACCAATCTAGTTCTGATTTGGATGACAGAATGTCCATATAATAGCCTATTACTGGCAATCTGCATTTTTTTCAGTATGCGAGAATCAGAAAAGCCCCAAAAAACAACACACTGTAAATGAAAAACATAGCTTACAATGAAAAATTAAAGAATCATAACAACTACCAGTCAAGACCCCAACCACCACCACTTAAAGTGATTGTAAAGTCTCATTAAATAAATTAAAAAAAAAAAAAAAAATATATACATATTATACTTGCCTCCTCTGCCCAGTTGGTTTTGCACAGAGCAGCCTGGACCCTCCTCTTCTCGGGTACCTCTTCGCTGCTCCTTGCCACTCCCTCCTGTCGAGTGCCCCCACAGCCAGTAGCTTGCTATGGGGGCACCCGCGCCGAGTCACAGCTCCGTGTGTCAATTCAGACACGGAGCCCCGACCGTTCCCCGCCCCCTCTCCCCCCGATTGGCTAACTGGCTTTGATTGACAGCCACGGGAGCCAGTGGCACGGCTGCAGTGTCTCACCCATCAGGAGGAGAGTCCCGGACAACTAAGACGATCGTGAACTGTACTGGAGAGAGAGATGGGGCTCAGGTAAGTAATTAGGGGGCTGCTATAGACAGGTTTTTTTATCTTAATGCATAGAATGCATTAAGATAAAAAACCTTCTGCCTTTACAACTCTTAACATTTGATCTTCATTGGCAGTAGTTTTAGATCCATCTTTCACCTTACTATGGACATTTATGGTTTCAGAAAGTGTTTAGGCGTTTCAGTGATTTTAAACTCAGCTGTCATCTGATAACAAAAAAAAGCACTAACATTCTGTATTGAACTGTTCCTGAGCTTTTAGTTCACCAAGAACCTTCTAAAAATGCTTCCTTCATCTAGGTAAAGCTGTCAAGTACAAAAGGTAACAGCCCAAATTAGACACATCTCTGAACCTCAGCACTGTCCCCCCACCCTGTTCAGACAGGGCAATATTGAAATGTACTTAGAGATGGTGACGAAGGGCAAGCCACTGATGTGCTCTCGCTTTAGAAAATGGAGAATGATCTGCGACATTTAGGAGATACTGATGTACCCTGTATTAGAGGTTTGTAAAGTAAAGATTTAATATGAATCAAAATATATCTGTATTAAATAAACCTTTAGAACTAGGGTCACATCTAACAATACAGTTTTACATGGGGTATTCAGGTGTGTTATCATAGTTGTAATGAAACCACAAATGTCTCTCCACTGATACTCCTCCACTCCCTCAAATTTGAGCGTTGTATCAGTGCAGGCCCAGGAGCCCATCCACTCTCCACAGACATACATCCAATGCAAAAAAAAAAAAAAAAAGGAGCCACTCTTGAATAACTTTGCTGATTAATAAAAACATTATTCCTATGCAGGAACTGCTGTACCCACCTGTAAACTGGGCACCTCTGCCACATTTCACTAAATACAGGCTTAGTTGTGGTGATGAAAGCAGGAGGAGGAAGGAGCCTTATATACAGTCCGCTACTACACATAAAAGCAATTAAGTGAACACAATAGTGGTACATGCTTTACATACAAGGATATCTAGAACAAGGCTCTATTACGGTATCCAAATACATGTCTAAAATATCCAAATGTATATTTAGCACCATGCACAGTACATAAAATGTACAGTCAATACAGCTTGTATAACAGTGTAAATTTGCTGCCCCCTCAAAATAACTCAACACACAGCCATTAAATGTCTAAACCGCTGGCAACAAAAGTGAGTACACCACTAAGTGAAAATGTCAAAAATGGGCCTTTTTACACTTGGGGAAATACAGTATGTCCATGCATATGTAATTGCAAGCATCGCATTTCAAGGAAATTAAAAAGGCACACAACGTATTTTATACATACTGAGGCAGAGCATTATCCCCTCCTTTCGGAGACTGGGCTGCAGGGCATCATTCCAAAACGATAACGAGTGGTCGTTATGTTGAAATGATGCCCTGCGGCCCAGTCTCCGAAGGGAGGGTATCATGCTCTGCTTCAGTATGGCACAGTACATGTTGGCATTCATGGTTCCCTCAAACTGTAGCTCCCCAGTGCTGGCAGCACTCATGCAGCCCCAGACAATGGCACTCTCACCACCATGTTTGACTGTAGGCAAGACACACTCGTCTTTGTACTCCTCACCTGATTGCCGCCACACACGCTTGACACCATCTGAACCAAATAAGTTTATCTTGGTCTCATCAGAGCACAGGACATGCTTCCAGTAATCCATGTCCTTAGTCTGCTTTTCTTTAGCAAACTGCGGGCTTTCTTGTGCATCATCTTTAGAAGAGGCTTCCTTCTGGGACGACAGCCATGCATGACAGAACCAGGTGCAGGCTGTGCAGAAGAGTTAAGTGGGTTAGCTGGAGGTCATCACATCAACGCATGAGGGGCCCCTCCCATGGAAGGACCTACCACTGATGTGCCAGAGTTGATGACAGGGTTGCAAACCATCCTCTACATTGTTTATCAGATACTGGCATATTAGTTCACCACAATTTAATTCTACCATCCCCTCAGACCACTTGTAGAAACTTGCATTGACTTTGTTAATTCCCCACCTAAACCATCTTTTCATTACATGGATAATCTCCCTTTTCTCCTCCCACTTGTTCTTTCTGCTACAACGAATTAGCTAATCTACTGTAAGTGACTTCAGTGATCTGCAAAAGCACCCGCTAGTTTAATCTGTTTAATAGCCTACTAACTTTGACTAGAAAAGAATCGGTGAATTCCAGACGTGCGCCACCGTAAGGGCCCCAACCAAGCAGGCAAATTATAATTGTCCTCTATAACAATAGTTTTCTTCTTACTTGACCCATTTTAAGACACTTTTTTTGTTTAAATTTTGGTCGTCTTATATGGAGAATCCGTCATTGGTTGCAAGGCAAAGACCTACAGGCAGGCTTAGATCTGCAGGATCATGTTAGGAGGATTTGGCAATGGCTTAGTCGAGGGGTTTTGTTCCTACAATCTGGCTGTTACAACTGTGCTCTGTTACCCTGCTACAGTTTAGGCTTACTTACCAATAAGTGTCAGTATCTGGGTCCGGTTTTTTCTTTACTTTCACTGTTGGCTTAGTAGGTCTCCGTATAGAGTTTGCAATTTTGCCATTTCTTGCTGGATTGTTATCCTGGCATAAACTGCCTTTTATGAATAGAATCACAGCTTCACTTAAATTGTTGGTAATATTTTCTTGTCACGGGTGTGTCAGACAGAGTGGTCAATGTGGTAATATTGGACATTTGGGCCCTAGGTCATACTCAGAGGGTGCAATCATTTTGCGGCTCCTACAGGGGTGCGCTACACACGTAACAAAAATGAACAAAATAAAACATTTGCATGTAAAAAAGTAGCCCAGTTCATGACGGTTTCCAGTTTATTACAAATACAGATGGACGAAGCAAGGTAATGAATTCTGACTTTTGAAAACCCATCCTTTCAAATTAGAGGTTATGAAATAAATCCTTGTGCATGAATTATATTGGGAAATCCTAAAGCAAAAACACGGAGGCTTGTAATAACACAAAATAGATTACTTAAATTCCACACCATGGCTTTGTAATAATGCCTATCATTAATGTTGGCGGTGCTATCCCTAAAAGTTATCGGCTCCAGTTATTTGATTTTAAAATTTTGAGCAGGCCGTGGAGGAGGGAAGATTTATTGCTTTTGGATTTTTTATTTAATGTTTTATCTTTATATACCGACCCAAGCTGGTTTATGTAGATTTTAAACTTTTGAAAAGATGGAGATTTCACTTGACTAACAAGTAGTTAGTATTAATCTTTGTAAAGTGATTCACTTTTACATTACACCATTGGTGAGTTAACAAGGCTATTTTTACTGTACTGTTCTATTTAATCTGCTACAGAGGCAAGGCAGAAATTGCTTTCACTTTGGTAAATTGATTCCCATTTTGTCTGTCTGGTACAGTAGCTGTAGTGTTGAATAACAATATCCCTTGGTCTATAAATCAGGCGTCTATCATGAATGCATATTTGAAGTGTTGCTGAGTGATCTTTTTTCATTTGATATGTTCTGTGAGCAGCCAGGTGATTCCTTTTGATAGCTGGCCCTCTTCTAAAGTAAATGATGTTACTGACCTCTGTGTAACACTGTGTCCTTGTTCCAAATGCATAATATCTCTAATTGGCTTTCATTATGTGTTCTGCTGCTTCTGCTGGGAGATTGTTTAGGTCTCTGCAAACTGATTCTTCAGTATCTAAATTAAATTATGCCTTATTAATTAGCCATTCCAATCAAAGGGGAATAATTGAGCATTCTATTAAGCACTGCTTGCTAGCTTGAATATTGATAATATCAAGAGATGTTGTAGCAAAATACTGCCGTGTAATATTTTAGCAGCAAGTACCAACCAATCACAACCTTCATTATGATATGAGAATAAGGTAATAAGGATACATCAGACAAACCTTTCATTAGAGTTCTTCAGTTATTGACTTTTTTCTTTTAAGACTCTTGCATTTTGCGTTCTAACAGATTTTTATTTTATTGAGTTGCTAGTGGGATGTGCAAACTAACGTAAATAGTAATAGAGTTATTCGGCTGTATAGCAGAAGAAAAAATGTATTTACAGCACCCAGACATCCAGCTACAGAGTATTTCTGTCTCTATGCATTATAAAATACGTTGTGTGCCTTTTAATGTCCCTGTATTTTTCCATCTTGCGGTTCCTCCTTTTTTTCCTTTCTATCCTCTTTTCTTTTCTTCTTCCTTCCCAATTCCTCCTCCAACCCAATCCCCCCCACCACACACACACACACACACACACGTTACGGTCTTCTTGATTTATTATACATTTCACTTTCATGTTTTCATAGATTTTACTTTTTTGTGATGTTCAAAGTGATTATATATGGTTGCACGCAGACATATAAATGTATATAAACTAGGGCTGCAACTAACGATTATTTTCATAATCGATTAGTTGGCCGATTATTGTTTCGATTAATCGATTATTCGGTTAATAACCTTTAAGAAAAAGTGTGGTGTATAATTTAGTTAATGTGTGCAACTTTAAAAAAAAGGTAATTTATTCTTAAATATCTCTATACAGTGGTAAATATAAATAACCAACTATATGGTTAGGGAGCAAAATATCGAATCCACTCTGAGAATAACAGACAGAAGAGATATACTGTATATACTATTAGAGGAGATAGATATAATGTATAAACTATTAGAGGAGAGATATACTGTATATACTATTAGAGGAGATATACTGTATATACTATTAGAGGAGATATACTGTAAAAACTATTAGAGGCGATATACTGTATATACTATTAGAGGATATATACTGTATATACTATTAAAGGGTGAATCTGGTAAATATCATCAGACTCAGTGATCAGATTTTTTTTATTAAAAACAAAAACAATGTCTTCCTTCAAAAAAAATGTAATTTTAAGAACTTCGTTCTTTCATTCAGTGAATGTACAAAGATTTTTCGTCTGAATATTCTCATCTGAAAATTGATCCATGTGGCCAGCATAAGGCTTGGTACACACCTATGCAGATTGCTTTTCATCTGTTTCTGCAGTGCTTTTTGCTGTGCGTTTTGATTTTTGTGCACGTGATTTTGCTGCGATTTGCGTTTTTGCATTTTTTTTTTGGCCAATTTGTTGTTGGGCAGATTAAAAAACACAAATTGCTGCAAAAACGCATTCCATGCTTTTCTGCAGCTTCTCTATTGAAGTATATTGAACCAAAAAAAGCACCATTATGCGTGAATGTGTCCCATAGGAAACCATGTGAATGAACTGTAGTGCGTTTCTGCAAAAAAGCACCAAAAAACACATAGATGTGAACCAGGTCTAAGATGTTTAGTAACATAGTGGGGTGAAAAAAACTAAAATTAGCCCTTTATAGTAGAAAAAAAGCAGATAATCACTACTGTAAGGGGTTAATTTTTTTTTTTTAGTGTAGATCTGTGAAAGTAATATTTGAAGTAGCGATTATTTGCTCTTTTTGTACTATAAAGGGCTCATTTTAGTTTTTTTTTAACCCCATTATGTTACTGGCCGATTAATCGATTATGAAAATAGTAATCGATTAATTTCATAATCGATTAGTTGTCGATTAATCGATTAGTTGTTTCAGCTCTAATATAAACAGTATATGTATTGACTCCGTACATTTAACCGCTTGTCGACCGGCTCGTGCCGATGTACAACGGAAGAATGGCAGGGCTGGGCGAAACCCGTATTTGTATGTTGTGCCCTTTAAGAGCCGCCAGAGGGCGCGATCGCAGGCATAAGAGCCAGCGTGGGGATTTGTAGTGTGTAAACACACAAATCCCTGTTCTGTCAGGGAAGAGGAGACATATCGTTTGTTCCTAAGTAGGAACAACGATATATCTCCTCCCCCAGTCAGTCCTATCCCCATACAGTTAGAACACACCTAGGGAACACACATTTAACCCCTTGATCGCTACCTAGTGTTAACCCCTTTACTACGAGTGATATTTACACAGTAATCAGTGCATTTTTATAGCTCTGATCGCTGTATAGATGTCACTGGTCCCAAAAATGTGGCAAAAGTGTCCGATCTGTCCACCCCAATGATCTGTCCGCCCCTAATGATCACCGCCAATACTGGAAAAAACTAAAAATAAAAAATGACATAAATCTTTCCCATAGTTTGTAGACTCTAACGTTTGCACAAACCGATCAATATTCGCTCATTACGTTTTTTTTTTTTTACCAAAATTATGTAGAATATATATATTGGCCTAAACTGATGAAGAAATTTGTTTTCTTTAAAACATTTTTGGGGATATTATAGCGAAAAGTAAAAAATTGACGCTTTTTTTGTTTAAAGCACAAAAAACAAAAACCGCAGAGGTGATCAAATACCACCAAAAGAAAGCTGTATTTGTGGGGGGGACAATTTTGTTTGGGTACAACATCGCACGACCGCGACGCAGTGCCATATGATCTGGTCATTAAGGGGGCAAATCCTTCCGGGGCTGAAGTGGTTAAACGATAGAGAGAAGATCAACCAAAAATTCAGGAAAAAAAAAAACCACAAATCTTATAAAAGGAGTTGCAGTTTAGCGAGTAAAGTAAGTATTTGATCCAAGTAAAATATGACTTACTACTTGGTGGAGAAACCCTTGTTTTCAAGCACAGAGGTAAGAGGTTTCTTGTAGTTTTACCAGGTTTGCACACATCTCAGGAGGGATTTTAGTCCACTCTTCCTTACAGATCTTCTCTAAAGGTTAAAGTTCACCTTTACACAAAAAACTGTACGGTGAACTTACACTCCTTTGTTGCCTTGGCGGCATGTTTTGGGTCATTGTCAGGCTGGAAGACCCATCCATGACCCATCTCCAGTGTTCTGGCTGAGGGAAAAAATTCAAGATTTTACAATACATGGCCCTATCCATTGGCCCCATCAATGCAACAAAGTCAGATTGTACTTAGCAGAGAAATGGCCCCAAAGCATAATTTTTCCACCTCCGTGCTCGACTGTAGGGATGGTGTTCTTATAGTCACAGTCAGCCTTTTTCTTCCTCCAAACACGGCGAGATCCTCTCCTCAAGACGGCACATGTACAGTAGAGCTGCACAATTTTGGCTAAAATGAGAATCACGATTTTTTTGCTTAGAATAAAGATCACGATTCTCGCAACGTAACATCTTTCACATTATACAAAAAATTGGGCTAACTTTAGTGTTTCTTTTAATTCATTCAAATGTATTTTGTCCATTAAAAATTGCCTTTAAAAAGGCCGCTGCGCAAATACAATGTGACAAAATATTGCAACAACCGCCATTTTATTCCCTAGGGTCTCTGCTAATTTTATATATATATCGTTTGGGGATTCTAAGTAATTTTCTAGCCAAAAAAATACTGATTTTAACTTGTAAGCAACAAGTGTAAGAAAAAAAGGCTTGGTCTTTAAGTGGTTAAACTGATCTAATTAAAGCGGAGTTCCACCCAAATTTTGAACAATATCTGTATGTATTCTCTTCCTTGCCTAGATGCTGACATGCCATTTAAAAAAATTTAAATCGCCGTAATTACCTTTTATTTTTCTATTCTTCTTTGCACTTCCTGGTTCTCCTCCCGTGGGAGTAGGTGTGTTTCTAGCCTCTCCCAGACTCCTGGGAGCTAGTCTCAGGCTTCCCAGGATGCCACTGAGCATGTGCGGGAACGAGCGGTGAATGCTGGGAGCACAGCATTCACCACATCCAGGAAATAAATGCTTGTGGGCTTCAAATGCCCACAATGAAGATGGAAACCGCCTGCAGTGAATAATATAAGTTATTCTTTCCGACGAAATCTGACACAGGCGGACATATTACACACAATATGTGAGTATGTAATGCTGAGAAGAAAAGTTTGTGAATTAACTCAAAAAAAAAAAAAAAAAAAAAAAAAAAAAAAAAAGGATAGATAGGTGGACCCCCGCTTTAATATGTTCAGCCCTTTGACCTAAAGAACCGAATGATACTTTGTTTATAGTTATCTCCAAGTGCTGACAATGTTGTGATAAACTTGGAGGGCTGCCTTTTTTTGACAGCTGTCAGCTGTGAGCAGAGAATGGCTCTGCACTGAATCGTGGAAATGCTGTATTAAAATTGCGAGGGGGGGTTAATCGAGATCGCAAATTTTTTTTTAACGATTAATCGTGCAGCTCTAATGTGCAGTCATGCCAATGAACATCTAAAATGATTCAGAGTAGACTGGGAGAAATTGCTGTGGTCAGATGAGACCAAAATTAAGCTCTTTGGCATTAACTTGCCTCAAAGTGTTTGGAGGAGAAGAATGCAGACTATGACCCCAAGAACACCATCCCTACAGTCAGGCACGGAGGTGGAAACCATACGTTCTGGGGCTGTTTCCCTGATAAAAGGTACAGGCTGACTTTGCCGCATTGAGGGGCCAATGGACGTGTCCATGCCTTGTAAAATCTTGGATGAGAACCTTCTTCCCTCAGCCAGAACACTGAAGATAGGTCTTCCAGCATGACAATGACCCAAAACATACCGCAAGGCAACAAAGCAGTGGCTGAAGAAGAAGCACTTGAGTGTAAGGGTTCTTTTTTATTTTTTTAAATAACAAGCATATCATACCTCCACTGTGCAGCTCCTTTTGCACAGAGTGGCCCCATACCTGCTCTTCTGGGGTCCCTTGGCGGTTCTCCCGGCTCCTCCCCACATCAAAATAACCCCCTGGGAGAAGCGCTTTCCCGGGGGGTTACGAGGGACTCGTGGACATCGCTGGCGCTCAGGTATTAGGGGGGTGCTACACACAGGTGGTTTTTTTATCTTAATGCATAGAATGCATTAAGATAAAAAAAAAAAAAAAAAACCCTTCTGCCTTTACTGCCATTAAAGTGTTACTAAACCTAAAAACTTTTTTTTACCTTAATGCGTTAAGGTAAAAAAGTTTTTATTTTTCTGTGCCCCCCCCCCTTCCCTGTGTGAAGGGGAAGAGAGGGGAGAAGAGATCAGCGCTGTGCACGGCTGCATCCTTTCCCTCATTACTTCCTCTTTACACAGCATTCGAGCAGCAGCAGGAGCCATCTCTTGCTGCTGTCAATCAGATGCAGTGAGGAGGAAGTGGGGGGCGGGCCGTCCCGCTATGCAAGTCTATGAAGCGTGGCTCCGTAGATACACAGATCGGGAGCGTGGGGGCTACGCTCTCCCCATAGCCAGCAGCTGGCTATGGTAATCCCTCAAAAGGAGAGGAGGAGCCAAGATCACCCCCGTGGACCCCAGAAGAGGAGGATCGGGCCACTCTGTAATACCACTGCACAGAGCAGACAAGTATAACATGGTTATTATTTTAATAATAAAAAAAATATATATTATATTTGAGTTTAGTAACACTAAGGATTTAGAGAAGATATGTAAAGAGTGGACCGAAATCCATACTGAGATGTGTGCAACCTGGTCACCAACCACAAGAAATGTCTTACCTCTGTGCTTACCAACAAGGGTTTCTCCACTGAACTGCAACTGAATTTACAACATTTGTATCATGTTTTTTTCTGGATTTTTGGTTGTTATTCTGTGTCTATCATTTAAAATACACCTATGCTAAAAATTTCCCTTCATTTCTTTTGTAAGTGGGCAAACTTACGAAATCTGCAGGGGATCAAAATTATTTTTGTGTGTGTGCGTATATATATATATATATATATTTATTATTTATTTTTTTAACATGACTATTTAAACTGCAGTCAACTTTCTGAACATTTTTTAGGATGGTCCATTATGTCTTTAAATTCAATACGTATCAACACTCTTAACTATAGGGAAATCCCCACATCCCAGGACAAGGAATGTGCATAACTCAAATTAAATTGGTCTGCCTCTTTTGTGGATTGTGGCCAACAAAATACACTGCACAAACCTCCCTTGATACATGGACAACATTCCAAATATAGTGAACAGCCCGCTTGTCTTCAATAAATCAACCCCGATGGCATTAAAAACCCATATTTAGGGTGTAACATGAAACATACCTCACAAGTCTGCAGCCCTTAACCCCTATAATGCCCTGCCCCTTACTGAATAGCAGGGTTTTTCCAAGCTTGCTCCTGTTCATATTTGAATTTAGCCCGTCATTCATTCACAGAGATCTGTGACACCACGTTGGAGGGATCCGTAGTTCTCAATGAAGCTAAGGGGAGAGATATCACTGCACTTGTAGTCCAGCCTCAGCCCCATAACGGAAGGTCTGCATCTCGGTACAGACCTGCAACTGGAGGAATAGTTTGCAGGAGCCAAAGCATCAATGATTGCCATTAACAATGCTTTGCACGATTCAATGCAAAATTTAAAAAAAAAAAAAAAAATTTATGCACATTTTTTGTTAATCAGTCTGGGTGCATTTATCATTTTTTGACAAGAGGGGGAGTTAGCCCTTATGTATTTTCAACTGTCTAGATGTTGCACAATGCACAAATTTAGATGCTTGGATTTTTTTGTCAACTTAATTACTCAAATGGAGAATTACAATGGAGATCTGGAGTCCTGACTTTTCTTTTAAATTTCTCGATCCTCCTATTTGTTCAAGGTCAATGGCCTAGAAAGTGTTACCAGTAGGTCTTTAATGCAACTAGGCTACTAAATTTCTTAGAGGTCAGCATTGGCAGACCCTGTAAATCACCAATTACCGGTTTACTTTAACCTCCCTGGCGGTATTCCCGAGTGTGGCTCGGGGTTAAAATTCAGTACCATTAGCGGTAACCCCGAGCCACACTCGGGATCGCATTGCAGGATCCTGGGGCGGCTTTACTTACCTTGTCCCCGGGATCCCGCGATGTCCCCCGCAGTGTCCGAGGGCTCCGTCCTCCTCCGAAGCCTCTCCGTGCCAGGCTCCGTTCCCTGCGAGCGGCGCGACGCACGGGGGCGGAGCCTGGCGGCAAATTCAAAAAAATGTCAAAATCATAACACATACAGTACTGTAATCTGTAAGATTACAGTACTGTATGAAATGATTTCACATCCCTTTTGTCCCCAGTGCTCTGGCCCATGCCCTGCATGCAGTTTTACATGATATACACTGTTCTTTCTGCCTGGAAACTGGAGATTGTCCATAGCAACCAAAAAGTGTCCCTTTACGTCAAAAGTGGCTTTAGACCAGCTAGAAAACAGCGATAGTAAATTAGAACACTTGCAGAATTGAGCGATAGTGAATTGTGGGGAAATTTATTTTATTACTATTTTTTTTTATTTTTTTTTATTATTTATTTTTATTTATTATATTATAATTTATGTTTTTGTGTTTCAAACTTTATCATACCCGGGATATCTACTAGACTCTGGTTTGGACAGATTTAAGTGTGTTATTGTTAAGATTTACAGACCTACAATATAAAAACGCCAAATTTCCATGCAAAATAATTGTACCGCTTTCAGCACCTAAAATCCGAAAGAATCATACCGCCAGGGAGGTTAAAGCTCCACTTTGTGCTCCCTATACGTTTCCTGTAATAAACAGGACTGGCTTGCCTGTAAAATATCAAGTACAAGAATTTCCATCATTTAAAAAGAAAATAGAAAAAGTTTGCTAGGCTTTATCTTGACAAGGACTGCCAATTCTGCTCTAATAATACAAGTAATTAATGCTCCCAGACCCAGCAAATTCAGCAGCTATTTACTGACCAGAGTGACATCAAAAATGGATCAGCATCTTGCAGATTTATAAGGGTGATATATCCCTCCTGCCTAACACGTTAGTCAGTGCTATTACTGGAGAACATTTCATTCAGCAGCTTGCACTACTTGCTTCATGACCACAAGCTCATACTAAATTAAAGATCCTGTTTGATGATATGAATGACCCAGGCTTCCTGTTTATACCAACTAAATAGTTTGTTTTACATTTAGACGCAGTCACTTCTCAAAATCACCAGGCATGCTCCGCTCGCATAGAAGAGAAAAAACCCTTACCATTACCGGGATCATGGGACTAGTGTCACCAATTCCAAATGACACATCCCTGTTTGACATATTCAGTGCAAATCCCTGTCAAAGTTTCTTTGCTGGTTTAACTCTGCTCCATAGGTGTGCGCAGCCTATTACATTAGGGTGTGCACCCCTAAGCTCACATTCGTGTGTGTGAGATAGAGATCTCTCTCGCTCTGTATGTATGCATGCATGTAAAAGATAGATATACACACACACACACACACACAAAACACTCATACATATAAGTAAACCTTTTAAAACCTGGACAGTGTCAGAGCAGTGGACATTTCAGTACAACAGTGGACAGTGTCAGTAGTGCTGTAGACTTCTGTAGAAATCTGCACTGTACACAGGGTGATTAGGGTGTGCCCAGGCACACCCCCTGCGCACACCTATGCTCTGCTACATGTGACTTAGTTGCAAATCACAACCAAGGAAATGCAGTCACCAAATGCCAACATTGTTTTTATCTTACAGCAGAGCCTAAGCTAGATTGAATAGGATAGATTAATTTTATTTCGTATGGTTTCAGCAATTTTAGGAAATAGGACAATAGGCAAGACACATAACTCAATGAATAGCTTCAAAATAATAGATGAAAAGACACAGATATAGATGTAAAAGATTTCTTTTTTTTATTTCCCAAGCAGTAATAGATGTTCATTCCACTGAATGAAACATGCCTTAACCACTTCAGCTCTCGGAAGATTTGGCTGCTGAATGACCGTGCCATTTTTTGCGATTCGGCACTGTGTCGCTTTAACTGACAATTGCGCGGTCGAGCGACGCTGCACCCAAACAAAATTGACATCCTTTTTTCACACAAATAGAGCTTTCTTTTGGTGGTATTTGATCACCTCTGCGGTTTTTATTTTTTGTGCTATAAAAAAAAAAAAAAAAAAAAAAAAAACAATATTTTGTACTTTTTACTATAATAAAAATCCCCATTTAAAAAAAAATAAAAAAATAAAAAAGCAAATTTTTTTCTTAGTTCAGGCGGCCGATATGTATTCTTCTACAAATTTTAGGAAAAGGGAAAAAAAAAAAAAAAAAAAAAAAAAAAAAAAAAAAATCGCAATAAGCATATTGATTGGTTTGCGCAAAAAGTTATAGTGTCTACAAAATAGGGGATAGATTTACAGCATTCTTTTTTTTATTCTTTTACTAGTAATGGCGGCGATCTGCGATTTTTATAGGGACTGCGACATTATGGCAAACACATCGGACATTTTTGACACACTGGCATTTATACAGCGATCAGTGCTCTAAAAATATAAAAATGCATCGATTACTGTATAAATGTCACTGGCAGGGAAAGGGTAACACTAGGGGCGATCAAGGGGTTAACCGTGTTCCCTAGTGTGTTTTTTAATGAAGGGGGAGGGGATTGACTAGAGGAAGTGATGGATCGTGGTTCCTAGCCAATAGGAACACACGATCTGTCACTCCCCTTGGAACAGAACAGGGATATGTGTGTTTACACACACTCGTCCCTGTTCCGTCTCTCCTGCTCGCAACAAGCGGTCATCGCGACCGTCGGCCATGAGCATCGGCGGGCACACGCACCTGCTATCCCGATCCCGCAAGCCTACGTATAGCTACGACAGTTCGCGGGATCGTGCCGCCCTGTAAAATGACGCAGCTGGTCGGCAAGCGGTTAATGTGCATTCCCACTTTTGCAGCCAAATGAAGAGGGTGTGGTACTTTTTTCCCCCTCCAAACTCCCTCCCACATCCTCATCTCTCACCTAGGCAGGGTTACACCAGCTGTGCCGCCCCAGGCGCCAGGTCACTAATTCTAGTCGCAAATGCGACCTGGCGCCGGGGTTTGTTGAGCCCTGATGTAATGCCATCACTTTACCATATATAAAGTTACACTAATCACCTGCTGGCATGCCTGCACAACTTTACTCTTAAAAAAATCTATGCTGGATGTATTAGTACTACTGTTATCAGTTATTTTGGGAAAGTTACTAGTTATTGTCCTAGAAAGGGATCATCTCTACATACGCTGGAGCCCTGTTCTAGGTGGAGGCACTGACAATAATATATTCATAGTCCGATCTTCCCTTAGCAAAGGCTCCTGCTCATTTGGTTACCTGCAGGTTAGCGCCATAGCCTGTGTGGAGAGGGAAACGTCATATGACCCCCCCCTATAAACAGGGCTACACATAGAATGCATGAAGATAAAAAACCTTGTGCCTTTACAGCCACTTTAAAGATTTACAAAAATCCAAAGTCTGAGTAGATATTATGTACTGATACTTGCTGAATATCAAAATAAAAAATTTCTAATAAACTTTGCAATGTATGCGACTATTCACCATGCATTTAAAGAGTAAAAGGACCATCTTCTACTCCAATAAAAGGTCTATTCACACCCTGCTGTTTTAAATATTCACATTATATTTGCCTCAATAGAAGCACATTCATGCAGAGAGAACCAGCATACAGATAGCACCGCTTTAAAGAAAATGAAATGTGATTCATTCTCTATAGTGTCTGTTTTGACATACTTTTATTATGCTGCTGTGTGCAAGCTGAACTGTGAGCCTGTTTTCAGAGCGCATATACACATACTCTAGAAAAAAGTATTCACCTCCTTTAAAGTTTGTTTTACCATTGAACACTGAGAATCACTGTGGATTTTTTTCTACACTATTCAACACATCTACTCTTTTTTTTCTTCAAAAGATTTTAATTGAGATAAACAAGAACAAAACAAACAATCCAACACTGTCGGTTCCAGATAAAACATCGTCATTTACAGACAAAATCACAACCCACCGTTGAAACAATTATGCGTTTCAGGGAGGTTGACGCGCTGACGTTATTGCGACCTTGATGTGAGCGGGTGTATGCAGCGCCGGCCGGCGAACTGTTATTATGGATGTTTTTTACTGCATATTCTTGTAAGTGCAATTCCTTTTATTTATTAAACATGTCAAGCGGATTCACACTATGGCTAGTTTTCTTTTACCTCCATGATCCGGAGCCTTAGTTGATGTATGGTTGGTCATCTGCTGTACTTCCAAGTTCACGTTGAGCACAGAGAAGTAGCACCATTGGTTTGGCGTCCGGATCTCCAGTTTACACACAGGCTTATCAAGCTTGCCTTCTGGTAAGCGCGAAATCTATGTGGTGGTGGATCACAACGAGTGGTGTTTTTTATCCCATGTTTTCTACACAGCCTTCACTGGGAATAACTGAGGGATTCGTGTGTTCATGGCCACATACCTTTATTCACTTATTGACTTTTATTCATTCCAAAACACTTATTGATTTTTAGTCAAACATTGTTTTCATCAAGGTTTTTTACACAATCATTAGCGCAGTTTTTTCCTGTTTTATTGTTGTTTTTTTTGTATATCTCACAATTTAACTGCTGCTGGTAGGGATTTGGTAGCTCGGTATTTTTTCTATTTCCCAGACACCTGAGCCTTTCAAGCAACATCGCTTGTTTGAGATGGGGCTCAGGGGGGCTGCTGCACACAGGGTTTTTTTGGGGGGTTTTTTTAATCTTTAAAAGGGTTACTTAACCCTCTTTTTAAAAAAAACAAACACGTCATACTAACCTCCACTGTGCAGTTGGTTTTGCATACAGTGTCCCCGATACCCCTCTTCTGGGGTCCCTCAGCAGCGCTGGTGGCTCCTCTTCTTCTCAAGTGCCCTGTCTGAGAAGTGATCTCCTTCGGGATACCTGTGCAGGGGCGCTACCGTGTCCTGCTTCTGCATCTATTGACACAGAAAGCAGGACTCTGCCCCGCCCCCCGGCGCCCACACCATTGGATTTGATTGACAGCAGCGGGAGCCAATGGCTGTGCTGCTACCAATCTATCCAATTAGGATACGAGACACCAGCCATATAGCTGGTGTGCTCATCCCCGGAGTGACAAAGACAGGGCTCAGGTAAGTAAAATGGGGGGTTTGGGGGGTCCGCACCATGAGAGAAGGTTTTTCATCTTAATGCATAGAGCTGTAAAATACCACATCATTTTTTTCTTAGGTTTAGGCATTAACAAAAACACACATGGCATCTTGCCTATACTTTGCCAGAAGGCAGCTGGAAGGAAGTTCTATGGTGGCAAGACCAAAACTAAGCTTTTTGTTCAAGAGATCAAACATCTTGTTTGGCATAAGCCCAACACTGCACATCATTATAAATGCACCATCTCCATCTTGAAAGCTTGTTGGTGACAGCATCATGCCGTGGGGACGTTTTTCTGTAACAGGCCCTCCAAGGCTCGCCTGGGTAGAAAGAATACTGGAAAATTCTGATTCAGCCTGCAATAAACCTGAGCCTTTCTTTTCCTTCTATAAAGATGACAATGACCTTAAATATAAAAGTATAAAACTACATAAGAATGGCTTTAAAACAAAAGTGTTCATGTCCTGGAATGGCCAAGTCAGAGTCCTGGTCTCCATCCAGTACAGGTGTCTGAATTTGATGAAGGCTGTTCACACAAAATCCCCAATGCAAAGAGTAATGGGGGAAAATTGCCACGTCCAGATGTGCAAAGCTGAGAGCGCCATCCTTACAGACTTCAAGGCTCTAGCTTATGCAGCTAGTTACTTTGTGTTTTTTTATCATATTTTTTATGCCTCATTTACAGCACAGTATAGTCAGTACAGCAGATTCCTGCAGCAAGAATCAGCTGATGTAGACAGATTGTGTCCATGGCAGATAATCTCTTTAGCCCCATTCTATGCATTAAGATAAAAAGCCTGTGTGCAGCAGCCCCCCTAAGCCCCCCTACTACTTACATGAGGTCCCTCTCTGTCCAGCGATGTCCACGAGTGTCTCAGCCTTACGAGATTCTTCTTCTTGATTGGCTGAGACACAGTAGTGGCGACATTAGCTCCCGCTGTTGTCAAAGTCAGCTAGCCAATCAGGGAAGAGATGGGGCGGGGCTCCATGTTTGAATGGACAGAGGGAGCTGTGACTCGGCTCGGTTGCCCCCATAGCAAGCTGTTTGCCATGGGGGCACTGAAGGAAGGAGGGGCCAGGAGCACAGAAGGGGAACCTGAGAAGAGGAGAATCTGGGCTGCTCTGTGCAAATCAACTGCATAGACCAGGCAAGTAGAACATGTTTGTTATTTTTACAGGAAAAAAAAAACAAGACTTTACAATCACTTTAAAGAGTAGATTTCCAAACTCACTAATTTCTGGAAAGAAGTTCAAAGGATCTGCTTTCAGGTTTGCATTGATTGTAACCTACTGTTCCAAAGCATTATATGGGGGCCGATGGGAAACACGAGCTCCTTCAAATGGCTAATATCAACAGCCACACTAATATGGACTACAATAAACAATATATTGTAGAATCTATGCTATGCCCAATTCATCTTTTAAAAAGGTCTGCTAAAAATCCAAACAAACTTAAGGTGAGCTGCTGGACTCCCAGGCAATAAACGAAAGCTCAATTTTCACCAGTCATGCCAAATTGAAGCTTATAAAAACGATGATTTTTCACTTCCGAGAGGAAGAGCAATTTCACACCTTTTCTAACTAAGCCATTCCCCTGTGAAAGCAGCACTTGATTTGATATGAGCTGGCAGCCATAATAATCAGACACTTTCGGCAGTCTTCAGGAGAAAAATTATAGGTGCCAAGCTTAACTACATAATGGTGATGTGGGAGTTTAAAAACAAATCCTAAATATGGAAAAAAAAAAAAAAAAAAAAAAAAAAAAAAAAAAAGCAGACTGTATGAAGATTTTTTTTTTATTATTAAACACAACATTCCTCGAGGAGTCAGACATATTAAAAACGCTATAAGTCCCCCTGCACTGATATCTGCAATGATTCCATATAACAGAAAACTGTCTGGGATGCAGAGATCGGAGACAGACATCCACCAAGAATATATGAATACATGCAATGTGCTTCAAATAGCCTATCTCCCAAGTTTTTTTTTTTTTTTTTTTTAATTCCCTCATCTATAATTAATTCCAAATTATGTCTATTGTAAGATGCACTATAAATCCAAAGTGAGTAAGGATAACAGCATTCCCAATACAAGAATCAGAAGTCCTGTATAGCAAACTATGTATAGAACTTGCTGTGATATGCTGCAGTAGGCCAGCTTTCTGCATGTCAGGGAAAAAAAAAAAAAAAAAAAAAAAAAAAGAAGAGGCAACATGCTGTATGTATTCAGAGCTGAAAAACCATCTTATGTGAATTCAGGTGAAATTTCAACTGTGTACAGAAGTGCTGCTTACTCTGAAAACTCTGGTTATTGAGGTAGACAGTGATACAAAAGGACGATTTATTAAAGGAACTGAGAAAGTTCACACAATAAAATTGTGTAAAGACGCACTTCAATTATCCAATCATGCAAAAAGCAGATAACCCTTTACTTATTACATATGCACACAATTTGATAATTGTAGTGAATATTCACACAAATGTAATGGGCAAACATTCTCAAATTCTTCAGTAAATCATCCTTGTAGTGTAGTGTTTCGCTTTGCTGCATGCCAGCGCCAAAGATAATGGTTGGTACCACTTTGCTAATGGATAACCAAGACATCTGGTGTACATGGTTTCTGGTTAGCCAGGGCACTAGAAGACACTGAAAAAATAGGATTTTTGTACTCATCGTAAAATCCTTTTCTCTGATGTTCATTGACAGACACAGCACTTTAATCTTGACCTTGGGGTTATATCGCCACCTTTAGGAGAAGACTAGGCAAAACACATAAAAAAAACAAGCACAGGGGGCGGTCCTACTGGCTATAACCCCTAACTCTGCTTCCAGCAGCTCAGTTCGTCAAAAAGAGGTACAAACATAAATAGGAGGGGTGGGTGCTGTGTGTCAATGAACATCAGAGAAAAGGATTTTACAGTGAGTACAAAAATCCTATTTTCTCTTTCGTTCATTGACGGACACAGCACTTTAATCTTGACCTTAGGGACGTCCCCAAGCAGTGTCAAAACGAAGGGTGGGAACACAGAGGAAATAAACTCCACCCACTGCCAAAAGAACTCCCCCATCAGAGGAGGAGTCGCAACCTCAGACGGCCGCCTGCAAAACCTTGCAGGCAAAGAATGCATCCGAAGATGCGTCCACATCGACCTTATAAAATTTGGTTAAAACATGTAAGGACGACCAGGTAGCTGCCTTACACCCAGAGAAACAGACGTTTGATGCCAGAAAGCCCCGGAAGCACCAATTGCCCTGGTAGAAAGCGCCATGACAGGAAAGGGAGCCCCCCCCATGGCAAAAGCCTGAACCACAATCGGTCTGACCCACCGAGAAACGGTGGCCGAAGAGACCGCCAGGCCCTTCCTCGGACCAGACACCAAGACACAGAGAGTCTGACCTCCGAAAAGCAGACAGATACACCCACAGGGCCGGACCACATTCAAAGAATGTAAAGCGACCTCCTCGGGATGCATCGGCCGAGGACATAAGGACGGAAGCACAATGTCCTCGTTTAAATGGGAGGTCAAAACCACCTTTGGAAGAGAAGAGAGCTGCGGACGCTGCACTGCCTTATCCTCAAGTAGATAAAGAGACTTGCATGCCAAGGCCGCCAACTCTGAAACCCGCCCTGCATATGTAATATCCACTCAAAAGACTACTTTCTGAGAGAGCGTCCATAAAAGCATCTCTCCAGGTTTCTCTCTGAAAGTTTCCTGTAATGTCCAGATTTCAGGGTCCGTTCATACAGGAAGGCCAGTGTCCTCAATCATCTGTAGCAGACCTTCAAGTATAGGAAATTAATTTATGAGATTATTTTATTTATTTAGTTTGACAGCAGCAGTATGTCCGTTTAGTACCTATCATGGGTTTCAAGAAGTAAAAATCTAGAGTGGACTAGGTTCTTTGCTGCTCTGTGCAATCAAATGCTGCAGACAACAGGCGGTAAGCCATCTGACCATCTACATCCAACTTTACAAACAAACTGAAGAATGTTATAAGCCATCCAATGTAAAGAAGTAAGGCTCAATGACCTTTAAATGTTTTCAAAATAAATAGGCATAATATCATTGTAAACATGTTTTCCGAGCTGTCACTCCTGACTTCTAAGCACCTAGGAATGTCAAACGTGTACCTGGTTTAATAAGTAGGTAACTTGCTCTGATGTCAGTGGTGTTCCTCACTGCTATGAAAACTTGGTTTCTGTTTTAGCTCACTTCTGCTCTACCCTCAGGAGACCTAACAAGTCCTGGTGTATTTCACACTATTCCCAGGCAAGACTGATTTAAACATCCAAAGACCTCTGAGTTTTAATACATTTTAAAAGCAAATATATAGTTAGCCAAGAGTAACTTTAGGTGTAATATCACATTTTTTTCACATGATGTTCTGCATTTTTATATGTAGATTACAGATATGGAAGATATCCCTCATAGAAAGGATTTCCCTTTATAATGCAGTCATGATAGATCATTTTAAAACACAATGCAATGGAGTTTCTTTTAAGAAAATATAAATGACATATCCAATTATCAAGGAATAAATATAACATAAAATTACAAGCTTTTTAGGTCAACTTCTGTTTTAAAGTAGAAACTTATGGCCAGGCAATGGAGAATCAGCCAATCCACAAGTCCTCCAAAGTCTCTATCACTTTGCTCTCTCTCTCAAAAAAAATCAGATTGTTGCACAAAGACAAAATGATTTAACTGATCTTGGGACCACCTCTCTGTAAACTTCTAGAAGTCTTTACTGGCACAACACCGATATACATTTTGGCTAGATATACAGTTTATTTTGGCCTAACAAATCAATCCGGAAACATCTTGGGCATCTGAACACCACAAACCAAACACACCATTTAATAATTTAATATTCAAAGCAAAGTCTCCATACTTTGTTTTGCTGAGAAATCACTTAAAAAAATTAAAAATAAACACCTTTCTAGCATTTCTGCCTGTGGCTATGTTGAGTAAGGGCAGATGATTCATGTAGCATTTACTTCCTGGAATCCAGCATGCATTCAGGCATGCAGGCAGGAGACTGTGCTTAGCTGAGAAAACCCTTCCTCCCCTCTGAAAGCCTATTGGGGGTTTGGGGGTGTATGACATCATTTGCCTAGGCCTGGAAACCAGGAAGTAATAGTAAAAAAAAAAAAATTAAAAAAAAAAAAGTTAATATAATATACTTTCCTATCAATTTACTAATGCTATAAGGGTAAGTATAAAATTAGCCAATGTTGATTGACAGGGTAAGGTTCTGCTTTAATAAAGCGGCAACAACACATGATGAAATTGTCACAGTGAGAGAATCACTTGATTTACAAAAGATGGCATATTTTACGAGACTAGCAAGATGATCCAACAATTACCTGTGATGCCACGGTGAGAACATGAGCATACCACTTGATCTACAAAAGACGGAGTATTTTATGAGTTAGGCTAGCCAGTTGATCCAACAATAACAAGTGAAGTTCTAGAATGGAAAACACAACAATGCATTTAAATAACAAGAAAAAAAAAAATCACATCAGCAGCATAAGGTTCAGCCCACCTGAATTCACCATATTCAGAAAAACACCCTAAATCCAGGCTTAAAGGACAATGTCATATTGTTGTGTAATGATGGGTTGGAGTGGGTACATTTGCTTTCTCAAAGCTGTTAATTATGCTAGCAGGAGATCATTCCTTTGGTTCATAAATCCAAACTTCTATTTTTAATCCTTTACAAATGATACTGTAAAGCCACTCCACATGAATAACTTGGCTGTCTAAAACACAAGCAAGCCTCCACGAAACCTCAGTATTTAAGCACCATCACAGGCACAAATGAAAGGCAGTATGGTTCTTCTACAGTCTACAAAAAGGTTCTTGACTTCTAAGCTGGGAACTACAAAACTGACTGAGAAACAAATAAGGTATCTTCACTTGAGGGTATGACAAATTACAGGATGCATAAATAATTAAGGGATGCATCTTTGGATTTACACAGTTCTCATGATAAAGGATTGCCTATTTCTGTACGCTCTCTGAAGAAGGGCAAACTTCCAGCACAATAGTGAGGATGTTTACCATGGGAACTTTTAATTTAAGTCAGTCTAAGCAAAAAGTGAAGACTTCCATAATTTGCAGTAGATCCTACACCACTAAAAGGTGACTTATTCCGGGTGTGATACTTCAAAGATATGGCAGTTTGTAAGGCTGGCCATTCATTATACAATTTTTCTTTAGATTAACCAAAACCATATAATATGAGATCAAACCTAAAACACTTTCAATTTGTATGCAATCAGGCAGGCTCCTGCAGTACAAAGTTGAAGGTAAATCTAAAAAGAAGATGAACGAGAAAATTGTAAAAATGAATGGCCAGCTTTACACTGATTTTTGCTTAAAACATCTGGTTAGTAGCAGACTGCAGGTGTATGTACTGCTCTACTCCCCTACCTTAGCAGGTTAAAATAATACATTTTTATATGAAAATAAGTAGATGCGAGGGAAAACATTTCTGTGGTGCCATTAGAATAACCATTATCAGAATCAAATAACACAGCATTAAAGTGTTTTGGTGCTCACCATATTCTAGTAAAAAGGCAAAACAGTTTTTTTTTTGCTGTCTGTGTCCCTGTTATGAAGATTAGTTTTCAAGTGAAAAAGGAAATTCCATTTTGGGTCACCCCCCAGAACAAGAATAGAATAGATGGGAAATCTTCCAATGAGGACACTAGTTATGATGATCCAGATAACGAGGAATTCCCCTCACTTTGGAGAGACTTTGCCCTACTTACAGTAGGAAAAATCACAGCTATCAAAAGAATGGGACCCCAGTTGCCAAGTTATGATTGTTTTCAACGGATTACATGTGTTTTAAAAAGTTTTCCCGACTTCAATAAGCATATACACTTTAGACTGTATGCTCCCTGAGGGCAGGACTGATGTAAATGCACAATACATACGTAAAGCGCTGTGTAAATTGACAGTGCTATACAAGTACCTGTAATAATAATATAAATGAAAAGAAAAAAACTAAAATTATCAAAGTGTCTGTTGTAAGGAAGAACAAACTGTACTGTCCATGTTCTGTGATCTATATAAATGCATTTGACCTGCGGCATTGTACATATACAAATCCTTAGTATTCACAGCACTGGGCACATTATTCCTAACACTTCAACTGAGCTGCAGTGTAACAAAATAATTAAAGAATATGTTAATTATTGCTAGCTATGGTTACATCAGACCCAACATGTACTTTGTGATAAAGATAAAGTTATGGATTTATAAATGGATTTTTAGATGTCGAGCATTTGGTAAGGAAAACATAACCGGTCATTTGTATAATCCTGCATCGCTCAGTAAAGATATTATTCAGCTTCTCATCATAAATTGCTAATTGCATGATATTAACTTGATGTTGACAATTACTTCATTTCATTGAGCTTTGTAAATAAGATGAAGCTGCATTCACTCTGATCTAGCAATGCAGAGGAGGGCCAGCCAGTCAGCAGCTACAAATACTGGTAAAATTGTAATGGCTCGACAACTGGATCAGAGCATCTCCGAAACTACGACTCAAGTGGGATGTTCCCGCTCTGAAGTGGTTCATGGTAGGAAAACTAGCGTGCTTCCGACAGATTTATGAGTGGTCAAGGCTCATTGATGCACCTGGAGAGTGACGGCTGGCCAATGTAGGCCGATCCAATAGAAGAGCTACTGTAGCTCAGCCTGCTGCAAAAATGTAGTGCTGGTCCCGAGAGAAAAGTGTCAGAACACACAGCGCATCACAGCTTGTTGCATATGAGGCTGTGTAGCAACAGTCTGGTCCGGGTATCCATGCTAACCCCTGCAAAAAGCTCCTACAATGAGCACATGAGTATCAGAACTGGACCACAGAGCCATAGAAGGTGGTGTCCTAATCTTATGAATTCAAGAATGATGTGGGAACTCCAGATCTCAAGCCAAAATCGATCATCTCTGGGAGATGTTGGAAAAAAAAGTCCGATCCATGGAGGCCCCACCTTGCAACTTACAGAACTTTGCTACTGATGGCTTGATGCCAGATACCACAGCATACCTCCAGAGGTCTAGTGGAGCTCATGCCATGACAGGTAGGTTATGGTGCATGATCATAATATTATGGTTGATCAGTGAATAGTACGGTCTGAAAACCAAATATTTTTGGCTGTGCTATACTATCCCCACAAACAAAAGCTGATCATATCACTAAACCGTAACAAAACATTTTTTGTTGTTTTTCATGTGGTTAAAGTGGTTGTTATGCCATGGAATGTCATTTCTACAATCTTCTGTTACATTAACTGATGTATCCAGTGTATGTTTTTTGTAAAACTAAGCCGTTCTATGCCTTTTTTTTTTTTTTTTAAGCGGCGCTCACATGACGGGCTGCCTCTTTCCTTTCCCAGTCTCACAGCTACAGCGGGCGGGGCCGAGAAACCTCCGCTGATGTCAGCTGGGAGGAGAAGAGAGGCAGCCAGTCACATAAGTGCCGCTATGAAAAAGGAAATGGTATACAGTGGCTTATTTTTACAAATCCACATACACTGGGACACATTTAATCTAACAGAGGAGATTGTAGAAAGAAGACTCAGAAATGATAGCAGCAGTCAGAGCTGACATGCAGGGGGGAATAGGAGGACACAGGAGAGCTACGGATGACGGAGGCACGTAAAGTGACCACGGTGTCAGGGCTCAGCACCCGTGATAAACCATGATCAGTTTACAGGGGGAGGGCAGAACAAGGCAGGATCAGCCAGATATTTCAGGTGATACAGGGGGCCAAATTACACAGCACAAGCACTGTGCTGTTCATGCTTTAAAAAGGAACAGGATCTATTTATTTTTCATTTTAAGCCCTCATGCACACAGGCTGTTAAAATAACGTTATGAAAACGCCAGTATCTTTGCAGTGATTTTTTTAAACTTTTTTCAGCGTTTTTGCAATAGCGTTTTTTCACGTTAGCGTTTTTTTTTTTTTTCAATGGATCAAAAACGTTTAAAAAAGTTGGTGAATGACATTTTTGAGCGTTTTTGAGTGTTTTTTCAGTGTTAGAGCGTTTTTACAGCTGAAAAACATCTCTCAGAACCCACTGGTCCTCGTTTTTTTTTACAGCTTAAAAACGCCTATGCCACTTGCAGCTCAAAAACGCCTAGGTGGGCATGAAGCCATAGACTAACATAGACAGGCCTTTTTAAGCTGCAAAAAAAGCTCAAAAAAGCAGCTGTAAAAACGTCCGTGTGCATGAGGACTTAGGGTTAAAACACAAAATATGACAGAAAGGAAGAAAACAATGAAAACCTGAGAGATGTCACAAAGATGGCCACAGATTTTTTTTTTCCTTCATTCAAAAATCAAATACAGATTCCTGCTCCTCCCCCCCCCCAGGACTTTGTATTCTGACAGCAGCACTCACCACAGTCAGAATACACTGATCGGCACCTTCCAGTATGCCCCTTCAACAATTTACTGTAGATCAGGGACAGCAACACACTGGACAAAACTTGGCTATTGCACGCTGTGGTCCTTGCTGTATCAGCCAATTTTCGATCAGTATGACCAGCTTAACCTCCTTGCCATACACTACATAGCCATGCTATAGTCAATCTCTCCTTCCCCATCAGGGAGATATGCCATCACTTCCTATACCTGCCACATGCTCTGACTCAGACAGGAAGTGCAGTTAAAATTTCCCCATCAGCAACACAAACTGCAGGAAAAAGGCTGGACATATATTTGAACCCTTCCTGTGAAGGGCCCCACAAAGAGGTAAGTATGCCATAAGAACATTTTTGCAATAAAACCAAAGTGGCACAGGAGTGTGCCATTTTTCTTAATGTCCAGCTGACTACCTGACAAGTATTCACATAAAAGAAATGGCACTTTTTATCCAGCAGTAGGCTGCATTACATAGCTACATATCTCAGTTCGTGTACAGACATGAGAACATGTACATACAGTACATATGTGTGAATACTGGTAGTACCTCTATCATATGTGAAATTTTTTTACACAAAACAAAAATGGCTCTGGACATGGAGATTCACAAGCCCTGGCATGTCCTGTTCCTGTTATATTTAGAACACTTATGAATTTAAATAGCTTGCAAATACATTTTGATAAAGCAAGTGAAAATGAATTAACCTAATATATTGAAAAATAAATAAAAAAAAAAAAAAAAAAAAAAAAAAACACAGCTTAGCAATATTAATGCTAAAAATTATACAGAAACCCTGAATCAGATGATTTACTGGCCTCTAAAAAGACAGCTTGTCAGCCTCGCCACTTGTGGCTACACAATGTCTACAGGACTAAGCTGAAAGTCGGGTTTTCAAAGTAAATGAGCTGCATTTGTCTCTTCTGCATATTGTTGATTTTAAGATAACTACAGCCAATCAATCAGATTACAGATAGCATTAAGCAACTGTCAAGGATACCACTGTGAAGCGACTTTCTCTTGGTTCGCAACTCAATTGCATATGCATGAGAGGAGAAAACATGAGGCTCAGAGATGATGCGTTTAGAGCAATAGAACGGCAGGGCAACATGCAGCCGGAGAACATTTACAAAGGAAAATCAACAGCGTGGAATAAACACTGCTCTGTACAAGCCAGTTTATTTTTATGCAGCAGTCACTCTTCATATGAGATTCCTTCCTGTACAGAAGGGCTCCGAGGACAGACAAGCTGCTCTTATTTTAAAACGTGCTGACAGATTCGGTGATGAGCACCCCAGGCCAATTTTAGGGCATGTGCAAGCTAAGGTCCCACAAAGCAGTGTATTCCTCCAAAGTGACCACTACTGACGGATTTTCAATTATTGCCAAATGTGGACCAAATGATTTGATTTTGCTGGTAAACATGCAGCACAGAATTTGCTCGAACAACTATAGTCCTTACCCAGTCTAACGGTATTTCTAGGCAGCTAAAGCAAGACCCCAATTACACAGCTACATTCATACAAGTAAATGGTTTTACCTGACAAAGGTTTTCTAATACTACCCAGCCAACAGCATAGCCAGGTGACCCAGCTCAGGAATGTCACTTTTTTATTGCAGTTTGCTAGAAAGGGTATAGCAGTGTGCAGAGGGTTCATCCAGTATTTTTGTGTTAACGTGTGGTCACACCTCTTTAGCACCTGGTAGATTATATGCATGTATAAGCTATTGGGATCTGAGCTCAGGTATATCTCGTTTCTGTTGTACTGCAGGTCAGTGACCAGACCTAAACTTAGTAGCTCTCCTCCATTTTGTGTCCGTTTGCCCCATGTTGACTATGGGGTTGATTTACTAAAAAGCAAATCCACTGTGCACTACAAGTGCACTTGGAAGTGCAGTCGCTGTAGATCTGAGGGGAAGCTTTGAAATGAGGGGAAGCTTTGAAATGAGGGGAAGCTTTGAAATGAGGGGAAGCTTTGAAATGAGGGGAAGCTTTGAAATGAGGGGAAGCTTTGAAATGAGGGGAAGCTTTGAAATGAGGGGAAGCTTTGAAATGAGGGGAAGCTTTGAAATGAGGGGAAGCTTTGAAATGAGGGGAAGCTTTGAAATGAGGGGAAGCTTTGAAATGAGGGGAAGCTTTGAAATGAGGGGAAGCTTTGAAATGAGGGGAAGCTTTGAAATGAGGGGAAGCTTTGAAATGAGGGGAAGCTTTGAAATGAGGGGAAGCTTTGAAATGAGGGGAAGCTTTGAAATGAGGGGAAGCTTTGAAATGAGGGGAAGCTTTGAAATGAGGGGAAGCTTTGAAATGAGGGGAAGCTTTGAAATGAGGGGAAGCTTTGAAATGAGGGGAAGCTCTGAAATGAGGGGAAGCTCTGAAATGAGGGGAAGCTCTGAAATGAGGGGAAGCTCTGAAATGAGGGGAAGCTCTGAAATGAGGGGAAGCTCTGAAATGAGGGGAAGCTCTGAAATGAGGGGAAGCTCTGAAATGAGGGGAAGCTCTGAAATGAGGGGAAGCTCTGAAATGAGGGGAAGCTCTGAAATGAGGGGAAGCTCTGAAATGAGGGGAAGCTCTGAAATGAGGGGAAGCTCTGAAATGAGGGGAAGCTCTGAAATGAGGGGAAGCTCTGAAATGAGGGGAAGCTCTGAAATGAGGGGAAGCTCTGAAATGAGGGGAAGCTCTGAAATGAGGGGAAGCTCTGAAATGAGGGGAAGCTCTGAAATGAGGGGAAGCTCTGAAATGAGGGGAAGCTCTGAAATGAGGGGAAGCTCTGAAATGAGGGGAAGCTCTGAAATGAGGGGAAGCTCTGAAATGAGGGGAAGCTCTGAAATGAGGGGAAGCTCTGAAATGAGGGGAAGCTCTGAAATGAGGGGAAGCTCTGAAATGAGGGGAAGCTCTGAAATGAGGGGAAGCTCTGCTGATTTCTATTATCCAAGCATGTGCAAGCAAAAATGCTGTTATTTTATTTTGCTTGCATGTCCCCCTCAGATCTACAGCGACTTATAAGAGCACAGTGGATTTGCCTTTAGTAAATTAACCCCAACGTGTCCATAGCATTTGCAGAGTAGGACTGGCTAAAGAGGGATTACTTTAAACGCAGTTGGCCAGCTTAAACCTGTATTACAATATGTGTGAACTAAATATCCCTATTTTTTATTGCAAAGTTTGCTAGGAAGGGTATAGCAGTGTGCAGAGGGTTCATCCAGCATTTTCAGCTCAGGAATGGCCCCAAGTTTGAGACATGACAACCAATGGGCAGCAGCACATTGAAGAAAACTCTGTACTCTCCCATCCTGTACATACCGTCACTGACAGCACAGTGCAAAGCAATAAAGACCCAGACTTAATGCTAGTGCAATCAAACACACACACACACACATTAAAAAAGAGGCTGTAAAGGCACAAGTTTCTTTTACATTCATGCATTCTATGCATAAAGGTAAAAAAAAACCTTCTGCGTGCAACAGCCCCACTAATACTTAACTAAGCCCCCTCTCGATCCAGCGATGTTCACGAGAGTCTTGCCTCTCCAGGGACTCGCATTACTGATTGGCTTTTGGCAGGAGCTGCTGTCAATTACAGCCGGTGAGCCAATTAGGAGACAGTGGGGGCAGAGCCGAGCTGCAGCTCCATGTGTGAATGGAAGTTGCTTGCTGTGGGGGCTCCCAGCGGGCGACTGAGAAGAGGAGGATCTTGGCCGCTCTGTGCAAAACCATTACAGAGCGCAGGTAAGTATAAGTTTGTTATTAAAAACAAAAAAAGCTTTAAAAAAAATAAATAAAATAAAAAGGGGTTATAAACCCTTAAACCTTTTGTAATGCAGCAGCCCTCCAGAACCCCCCTTTTACTTACCAGAACCTGATTGTCCCCGATGGGGATGAGCAGAGCAGCTCCAGCCGCTGTCTTGGGTCCTCATTGGATAGATTGATAACAGCAGAAGCCATTGGTTCCCGCTGCTGTCAATCAAATCCAGTGACATGGGAGCTGAGGGTGGGGTAAAGTCCTGCTGTGTGTGTAAATGGATGCAGCAGCAGGACTCGGGAGCGCGCCCACACGAGTCCCCCCATGTAAAGTGGCTCTCCGTGGGGGCACTCGAGAAGAGGAGGAGCCAGGAGCGCTGCTGAGGGACCCCAGAAGGGGAGGATCAGGGCTGCTCTGTGCAAATGCCTTGCACAGGAGGTAAGCATGACATGTTTAAAAAATAAATAAAAACACACACCTTTACAACCCCTTTAATATTGCTTTAAATGAAAGCATAATTTCATGAATACATAAATTTACGTTTTTTTTTTTTTTTTTTTTTATATAGACTTGGAGTTAATCTTTAAACTGCTGTACAGTGTGAGGGATTTCAGCACAACTGTGCTACATATTGGCCTTGGATATTGTGCAACAACTAAGAAGAAAAATGACTTCTCAGTGCCAGAAATACAGAGGAGAAGAGCACAGACAAACATTTCTGCTGAGGCACCATATTTCACTGCCAAAGCAAGTGCATAATAGTACATAAGGCGGGAGATCACTTTTTCACATACGCTGTACAGTTGGCCAATCTTCCAAAGATTTGATATCAAGTACTGAAAGAAGAAATGAGAAACCAAGAACTTCTGCATCTGATTAATCATGTTAAGAGGACATCTGCTGGAAACCTTTGCATTGTTAGCACCACTGTCATCAGAATATTTTTTTCTGTTTAAAAGTATCCATAAATGGAGTCCAGTTGCTAAAGTAAAAATATAACAGATTAAATAGTGATAGGGTTTCCTTTTTTAAAAAAGGTGTCAGACATGTCTAAACAGGCCTGGGTACTCAGGCCCAACCCAAGTCCTGGATAGTCCATTTCATAACACAAGTGAGCCTCTGCATTCCTTCTGAAAATCCCCTGCCTTGTCTGGCATTCTTTACACGAGTCTAGCAGCGAGGCACTCCTTGTTAGAATGACAGCATAAAACTCCCAAAGCATTAATCAGACTTGAGTCAACTTTTCACTTTCCTATTGAAGGTACACATTTGTGCCCAGCAATGTTGGGATAAAGAGTAGCTCAACTGTGCAGAGATCAGCAAAGGTACTTGATGTCAAAGCTACCCTTTGCTTTTTTTTTTTTTTTTTTTTTTTTTTTTTTTTAAGTCGTGTCACATTTACCTTTGGCTCCTTCTTTCAGTGGTTAATGAGTCTCAAAAGTATATGCAATAATTCTGATACGCTAATAGAGAAAACCTCATGACCGCAGAAATGAAAGCAGCAGGAGCAGAGCATTATACTGGTCAGATATGGCATTTCATACTCCTAGATTGTAAGCTCTAACGAGCAGGGCCCTCTGATTCCTCCTGTATTGAATTGTATTGTACTTGTACTGTCTGCCCTAATGTTGTAAAGAGCTGCGTAAACTGTCGGCGCTATATAAATCCTGTATAATAATAATTTACCTTAGTCATCTCCACTAAATTATTGCCAATTTGTCCTTTAAAACAAATCTTTCATGAGAGAAATATAAAAAGGCAGCCATTGATGATATACTAAAAATGCTTGTTGCTATGGGTGCTACGCTGATTCACTTTCTTTTAGTATTATAAAAAAAGCCACAGAAAAAGGAAGAATTCTTTTTCTGCATATTTGTACTGTGTCTGAATGTCAAAGACCGTCAGGCACCCAGTATTTTCACAAGGATAGGTTAACCAATAACATGCTCTCAACAGGTTTAGATGCTTCTGGAAACTAGTGCAAAATAAAGGTTAAGTCTAGCCCCCCAAACCACCCCCAAGCAGACTCTCGCATGCATTTTAAATTCATCTCTCCCTCCCCCCTCAAGGTTGGCTCATTGTGGAAGACCCAGTAATGCCGTGTACACACGGGCGGACTTTCCGACGGACTTGCCTACACACGATCAACCAAAGTCCAACGGATTCCTATGTGATGACGTACGACCAAAAGAAAAAAAGGAAGTTCATAGCCAGTAGCCAATAGCTGCCCTAGCGTCTTTTTTTGTCCGTTGGACTAGCATACAGACGAGCGGACTTTTCGACCAGACTCAAATCTGTCCGAAAGATTTGAAACACGTTTTATTTCTAGGACCGTCTGACTTTTGGGGGGAAAAAAAAAAAAAAGTCCGCTGGAGCCCACACACGGTCGAATTGTCCAACGGAGTCCGGTCCGCTGGACCAAGTCCGTCAAAAAGTCCGCTCGTGTGTACGCGGCATTAGGAGAAAACATTGAGGGCGAGTTCACATACTGTATATACAAATTGGATGCAGGTTTTCCTGCATCCAATTCACATGACAGGAGAGTGTGACCAGCTCTCAATGGAGCCGGTTCACACAGCTCCAGGACAGCAGCGTATGTATTTGGAAAGGGTCCAGTGCATCTTCTGGTCCGATTCAGGTGCAAATTCACGCAAACAAGGACGCACGACCCCCATACTGTGTGCCGCGGCTGCAGCATGTGTTAACGGAGCTTGTGGGATTGGGCAACCTTGTCTTAGTTCAGTCCCATAACAGCAACACTTCGATAAACGCAAGTCCTCTCGCACTGGCAAAGGCTACTTCAGCTTTTTCTTGGCACCTCAGGGTACAGTCACCCCTACTTTGCTAGACCAATATGTGTTAACTTTCGCACTTTGTCATGCAAGCCACCTCCTCTTAAATATTAAAAACTTTTTTTTTTACCATGGAGATAATAGGTCTTGATTGCTATGGTCAATATATCTATTTTTTAGCTTGTTTTATTTTTACATACCCTATGTTGCCTATAAACAGCGTTAGTATCTGATCTAAGAGTAGTAAGGAAAAATTGAGCAAAAAAAGTGTAAGTTTGTTACAAACCTTAGTTTTGGCAGTAATGACAGAAATATTAACTGCTCCAACAAAATGAAGGTTGAATATAACATTATTAGAGCCATTGTCAACAAGCTTTGGGCTGCGAATGAAAATACAGGGTGCTTTTTTGGCAGATGCTTGTAAAGGCTTTTTTAACTTTTTCTGGTCATTTACTGCTTAGCTATGTGACAGTAAAATAAAGTAATACCCTTTCCCAGAATTCTCAAAGTAACTGCTATGTGCTGGACCAGGCCCATGGCATCCATCGATGCCTTGTATTCAAAAAATGTATCTGATCAGGCATACTGTGGACAATGCAAGACAGCCTGATTGCTTGTAGAGTCCAAAAGATCTGTGCCGATATCATGCAGCTACTGACATCATGCAAGTCCCCTCACTGCATTCTCCCATTGCTCCCTTCACCCCTGCAACTGCTTAAATAGGAAACACTCCCACTGCAGTCAGTAAAGCATTTTCACATTTCATCCTACCTCACTAGGTCATGTGACAACCAGTGGAGATGGCATTGCTGCATTGGAGGAAGGACAGAGGAGTTTCCTAACAAATCACCGGCCTCATATTAGTTGATGCAGACAAAAATAAATAGGAGTGGATTGGACAAAAAAAAAAAAAAAAATATAAAAAAAAGGAAATACCAAAAGGTTAAAATTTCATATGGAGGAGTAAAATTCTGGTACAAAGGGCAAACGTAGACTTTAGGCCTGATTCACAACTGAGCGCTGAACGTGAAAGAAGTTTGTCTGAAACCTTTGCAAATTTATTTATAAACATAAAATCCTATGTACATTAGTATTCACAGCCTTTGCTCAACACTTTGTTAAAGCACCTTTGGCATCAATTACAGCCTTAAGTATTTTTGAGTATGATGCTACAAGCTTGGCACACCTATTTTTGGGCAGTTTCTTCCATTCCTCTTTGCAGGACCTCTCATACTCAATCAGGTTGGATGGGGAGTGTCAGTGCACAGCCACTTTCAGGTCCCTAGAGATGTTCAATCATATTCAAGTCTGGGCTCTGGCTGGGCCACTCAAGGACATTCAGAGCTGTCCCATAGCCACTCCTTTGTTATCTTAGCTTGTGTGCTTAGGGTTGTTGTATTGTTGGAAGAGGAACCTTTGCCCCAGTCTGAAGTCCAAAGCGCTCTGGAGCAGGTTTTCATCAAGGATGTCTCTGTACATTGCTGCATTCATCTCTCCCTCAATCCTGATTGGTCTCCCAGTTTCTGCTGCTGAAAACATCCCCACAGCATGATGCTGCCACCACCATGCTTTACTGTAGGGATGGTATTGGCCAGGAGATGAGTGGTGCCTAGTTTTCTCCAGACATGACGCTTGCCATTCAAGTCAATGAGTTCAATCCATGTTTTATCAGACCAGAAATTTGTTTCTTATGGTTTGAGAGTCCTTCAGTTGCTTTTTGGCAAACTCTAGGCGGGTTCTCATGTGCCTTTTACTGAGGAGTAGCTTCCATCTGGACACTCCACCATACAGGTCCGATTGGTGGAGTGCTGCAGAGATGGCTGTTCTTCTGGAAGGTTCTCCTCTCTTCACAGAGAAACGCTGGTGCTTTGTCAGATTGACCATCAGGTTCTTGGTCACCTCCCTGACTAATGACCTTCTCCCCCAATCGCTTAGTTTGGTCGGGCAGCTTGCTCTAGCAAGAATCCTGGTGGTTCCAAACTTGTTCCATTTACAGAGTCCAGAGTCCACTGTGCTCATTGGGACCTTCAATGCTGCAGAAATTTTTCTGTACCCTTCCCCAGATCTGTGCCTCAATATGATCTTGTGTTAGAGGTCTACAGACAATACCTAGGACTTCATGGGTTGGTTTGTGCTCTGACATGCAGGTTAACTGTGGGACCTTATATAGACAGGCGTGTGCCTCTCCAAGTCATGTCCAATCAACTGAATTTACCACAGGTGGACTCCAATCAAGTTGTAAAAACATCTCAAGGATGATCAGTGGAAACAGGATGTACTTGAGTTGTGAATACTTATGTACATGTGATTTTTTTCATTTATTTTAATCAAATTTGCAAAGATTGCAAAGAAACTTCTTTCACATTGTCAGCATGGGGTATTGTTAGTAGAATTTTGAGGAAAATAATGAATTTAATTCATTTTGGAATAAGACTGTAACATAACAAAATGTGGAAAAACTGAAGCGCTATGAATATTTTCCAGGTGCACTCTAAGCTCAGAAAGTTGCATGGGCTATTTTTAAAGGAGAATGGGGTGCTTTGGCCCCAATAGGAGTGAAAAAAGAAAAAGAAACACACCACACACACCTGAAAATGAGCGTTTTCAAGCCTAAAAATACACACACACCATCGCCCCCTTCTAGCGACCAGCTTTTCATTGACTAAAACAAAAAGTCTCAAGCATGAATGCATCTGGAGAAAACAAAAACTCTCCTTAACTAAATGTAAACCTCACTTATAACTAATTTCTCGGTGCCTTTGAACACCAGTGGATCTGCTTCCCAAGTAGTAGTTTTTTGTTTTTTTTCAAAATTAGAGAACTTACTAAAACATACATATCCTTTATACCTGCCTCCCAGGTAATCCTAACGCTCTGCGGTATCTGTCTTGAAGCTCTACCAATTAATTTCTGGCTGCTTATATTAAACAATTATTACACCACCTCAATATAATAGCTAATTGCTATAATGGGTTTCCTTGTTTTGTTTTCCTGTAAATTGATTGCTTTATTCATTTGTATAAGGTGATTTATTCACGATAAAAATGGTTTCTGAAGCACAAATGCAGTGTTTAATGGGCTCCAAGGCTATATATTTGCCAAGGTAGTCTATCTCATTTATTTTTCTGCAATGTGCTTTTGTGTGTCCTAAAAAAAGTTCAGCTACATCAGGAAGAGTAGATTCCCTAGCAAAGTGACAGTGCCCTCTACCTCCAGCCATGTTAGATCCTTCTCCTCTTCTGGGAGTGTCCAATTATGGTCTGGGCTGTTTGTTGTTCAAATGAATGATCTGGTAACATGGTCCCTTTAAGTTAATGACACCTAGCATAAGAAGCATCTGGACTGATTCAATGCAGTTATTGTATGACATATTATTATGGCATGACTTGTAGCTTTGTTAGATGTGGTACTTTGTAATGGTTATACTTCAGTTTAAAGTGTTTCTTTCGGCTAAATGGTCAGTTAATCACCCGTGATACAATTCCTTACACGCTACATCTTAACAGTCTGGCGTGACATCTTGAATTCAATGGTGTACAATTTTGCTGACCCCATCGATCGTCTAATAATGCATGTTCAGTATTAGTGTGCAATAAAGCCATGTTTTGACATTCTGAGTGAACATGATGTAAAAAAGAAGATCTCAATTTACCAACTAGTGACTGGAGCGCTTCAATAGGCAGCATTTAAAGTCATTCAAATTCTCTGCTTTGTCAGAGAAAGAAATATTTTCACTGTGCTCAAAAAAGTATAACTGGCCTTGACTTTTTTTTTTTTTTTTGTGGTGGTTTATTAAAAGATGAGTACACTTTCCAGCTAGGTTCACTCTAGTGCAGCTGTGATTTGATTATCAGTGCGATTATGTAGTGTGACAACCAACACAAATCGCTATCAAAAATGCACCATAGAACGCAATTTCATGAGTTCCTGGTGCGTCTCAGTTGAATTCTATGGGGCACTAAATTGTGCCGCTTCTCACCAAAGTAGTACAGGAACCTTTTACAAAATCACTCCATGCCCAGTTGCACCGATGCGAAAGGCGCCATCGAAAACAATGCAATTTCCATTGTCATGCGATTCTGTGCGACTGAATCACATCCGAAATCTTACCAGGCCTTAGGCTGGGTTCACACAGTCTTCGGATGTGGCTCACAGCAGGGATCCGGTGCGTCCCTGTTCTCCGCTCCAGGGATGAATAAGGCCCGAATTTTTGTCTGAATCTGGACCTAAGACGGAGTCAAAGATGCATAGGACCCCTGTGCAATCCACTCCCCGGCCGCCACGGAGCGGTGTGTACCGGATCCATTGAGAGCCGGTCACAGTCTCCTATCATGCAAATTGAATGCGGGAAAACCCAATTCGCACTAGTGTGAACCCAGCCTCCGTGCACTATCCACAGCTGCTCTCTACCGAACAAGTTAAAAAAATTTTTTTTTTTCAGAAAATCTTTCCAGTTCTCTTCACACCCCAGGCACATGCATAGCAGAACACCACAGACTTTAATGGAAAAAAAACATACAGATTTATAGACAACTGTAGGCTCTCCATTGAAGTCTATTTTGTTCGGGGGCACCAGGGAGGTCTAGAACAAATTATAGAAAAAAAGTGCTTTGATTCACTTTGCAGAGTTTGTACAGCAAACATCTCTTAGGACTTTTGATGTAACGTTTGAAGTATATTACGAACATTACCAAAACCAAGGGTGGTAGCTATGAAAGGTGCACGTATACTTTTGGAGGTCCCCAAGTATTTTTATGCCCGATATATATACCATTATGAGCAGAGATAAGGGCGGTGATGATCAACTCTGGTCCTCAATTGCCACTAACATATTATGATTTTCTTATTAGGCTAAGGTACAGTCACATTAATTGGTAACTGGTGTCACCTCATTATCTCATCTGTTACTGTTAGTATATTAGGAGAATGGAAAACAACATGGACTTTTAGGAGAATAACAAGGACTGGAGTTGAGTGATAATGCCTTGAAGAATAAAACAGCAAAGCCAACATCAGCATAGAGTTTGTTCAAGATTACCAAAGCCTTACCTACAATGAAAATATATAACAACTGAAAACTGTGAGTTTAGTCCAAACTGGCTAAAAATGGTTTTTAACCAGTGATTGTTTCCTCTGCAATACACTGTCCAAGTATGAAGATGTGATGTTGCTGGTTATAGACGATGAACACATTATATGCCTTTGTGTAATCTCAACTGAACTGGCTTTGTTAAATGAATGCAGGAAATGTGTTCAGGTATGCTGTTTCTTGGATCAGATGTCTTGCACATACTTTTCCTGTTTTCTTGCCACTAAACATCAAATTTGCTAATGTTTTTAATAACCTAGGGACAGTCATGGACAGCGAACCTTGAAAAGTATGGTGAGTAAAATATTAGACAGGCACAAGTTGCACCTCAGCATACATGATTGTAAATGCTGCATGTAATTTATAACATTTTTTTTTTCTTTAACCAAGTAGTTCACCAACATGCTGTCAGACAAGCATGCTAAACACAAAGCTAAATGCAATACCTAAACAACAAGCTTTGCATGGCCGTGGAATTCTGTGCCCTGCATTTATGGGGAAGGAGCTGTTGTCACACTTAGCCTAGGTTCACATTTGTGTTGTTCTGCATGGCACATTTGAATGGGCTGCTGTGTCTGCATTTCCTGCGGAAAAAAGTCCTTGCACATTTAATTGTGGCTACATGAAAATCACATGGTGCTTTAGCACCATACGTATCCATGATTGCCCTGCATTTTTCAGTGCACTGGGGCACCATTAAAGTCTCATGCACACTGGGGCTCTTCTAAACGCATTTCTCCTGCCAGGAGAAAAGCAGCTGAAAAAATTGCTCCTAAGCTGCATTTTTTTCAAGTGCATTTAGGCGTTTATTAATTTCATTGGTCAGAATATTAAATGTGTCCCAGCCATGGAAATAAAAAAAAAACACAAGCCAGATGTTTATGCTAAAAAGCTCCTCTCCTGAACACACAAGTGATAGGATTTTTTTATGCCTCAAAACTCTTAAAAAGGGGCAGAGAAAAAAAAAAAAGCCCAAATGCCTGTAAAAGCTGCATTTTTGAGCTCAAGTGTGCATAAAGCCTAATACACACTAATAATAGTAATAACAATAACACCACAGTAATAGTATTTTTTTTCTCTTTCAACCCAACAGACTGAACCCCCAGCTGAGACCCACCAGAACACTCCAGTCATCGCTCTCAGCCATTGGCTCAGAGTGCTGAATGGGAGCTGGTCAGCTGCTGGTTTTTCAGCATGCTTGGCTGGCTTCTGTCAAACCAGTTGACATACACATGGGCCGAATGTCGGACAGTTTTTATCAAACCGGCCATTGTCTCCCGACATTTGGCCCATCTGTACTAGGCATATGGGAAAGCACCTAGTCATCCAAGGCGGCAGCACCAAAGGAATCATTTTCATTTCTTCAACAGTATTTTTATTTTTTAATTGCCAGACTTCTAACTTTGCCATTAATCATTTTTTTTATAGAGGTAATATTTTACACAAAATGAATATATTTTCACCTAGTGAATACAGCTCAGATTAACGAGACCAGAGTTTGCGGGTTCGGTTTGTTGGGAAATTGTCAAAGTTCCTGTTCATCTCTTATCTGTGATAATTCAGAAAGAAATAACCTGGTACATTTCACTGTTCCATGACAAATTCACAGGTGGTAATGGGGAGATTGCCAATTAGAATAGTGGATATACATTTAGAGTGAAAATTGTTATTCACTGCATGTGAATGGAAATGGTGCCCATTTTCTTTTCACAGGGACAGGAGAAGACGCATATGGTCGGCTGGGGCTAGTAGTTTTACAGAGATAGCAGAAAGGCAAGCAAAATGTGCTGGGATCTTTAGATCTACATGGGCAGGAGAAATACCAATGGAGACATTTGAGACTTCTAGTACTGCAGGGGCAGTGGGCCAATGCAGAATACTGTAACATCTAAATTCAGTGCTGGGGGAATACTTCATCCCAGTCTACTAGCAGCTTTCTCATCACCTCATCTATGCACAGGGATTGGGATAAAGGTAAAATAATAAGTGCATTAAAAGAGTTTCATACTTTTTGTGTTATTAAACATATATTAAGAGATAATTGTGCCCTGCTGTGTGCAATTCAAAAAAGGTGCTCATTATAGTTGTACAGGAATAGAACAAAATGTAAGTATAGTGTGCTGGTGTCTATAGTTCTATAGAGAGAGATGGGAAAGTGTAAGTACAGTGTGCTGGGAATTCAAGCTCTACAAAGACAAGACCGCTATCAGTGAGCCAGCTAGGACATGGATTTCTACAAAGACAAGGCAGATGCCAGTAGAGCCTGATGTACACATCTGTATGCCATGCCAGGTAACAGTGCCTAAGTTTGATATGTAACAATACAGAGTATATCAGGGTCTTATCCAAGACCTCATTTGCAAATGTCTGCTTCACTAAGGACTCATTCACATCAGCCCACACATCATGCTTTGAATACCAGGGAGGTTATTTACTAAAGGAAAATCCACTTTGCACTGAAAGTGCACTTGGAAGTAAAGTCGCTGTAGATCCGAGGGGGACATACAAGGTAAATTTAAAAAAAAAAATAATTTTAGCTTGTACATGATTGGATGATAAAATCAGCAGAGCTTCCACTCATTTCAGATCTACCCCTTAGATTTAGGGCGACTGCACTTTCAAGTGCACTTGCAGTGCAAAGTGGATTTGCCTTTCGTAAATAACCCCCCATGTGTGTGATGGTACGTGTGGCAAGGTTACATTTTTGCATTTTTTTAAAATCTTTACTGAAAGTGAAAAACACCACTTCATTCAACTTTATGCACAGCACAAAACACAGTGATGTGCGTTGTGTTTAAAAAACGCAGACATACTGCATTTTTATGCAGTGCACATGTATGGGGTAAAGAAGGCACAGAGATTTACGATTTTCTCTTTGATCTATGCACCTTGCGTGAAAAAGCCCGAAAGGCACTCCAACATGAGAGGTGGTAAGATTTCCTGCATCTATTAGTGAAAAGACTGGGTGAAATCCTCAGGTCTCTTTCACGCTGGTAGCTGAGTGAAGAAAAATAAATAAATAAAATATATAATTTTTTTCTTCTCTCAGCCACCAGCGTGAAAGATATAGTATATTATATATATATGCCAATCTATGTAAGAATTTATTGGATATTTTATTAAACTCAAGTCAATGTTTAAGTTTAAACCGAAATGCATATGAACTTCACTTTCTAAAAATAAATAAGGAAGCTCAAAATAGTAAAATAATGATTTGCAGTACTTTAACACTGCTAGTCTAAATATCTGAAATCATTACAGATGAAAAAAAAATTGAATGTTTTCTTTCTCCAAAGATGTGTGGCAATATTATGCTTTTGCAGCTGCTAGTCTAAATCCCAAAGCTGTTTATATTTCCAGACTGCAGTGTAAACTGGTGGCTACAAAAAGATAGATTATAAAAAGGGACATTAAGAAACCTCTCTTGCTTTTTTTGGAAATGTTTCATTGCATCCAAGTATTGTAGTGGATCTGTATAGGCCACAGGAATGTTCCCAGAATACCTTTGTTAAGTATTGCACGGCTGGCTATTCCCAGACACATCCTTTAGAAACTGCAAGAAAATTAAGTCCCTTTTATGCTTTTTAGGGCCAGTTTATGCCAATGCATTGTTACCAAAAACTCACATTTTGTGCGTTGGTGCCATTTATTCTTAATGACACCCCGATGCAGCTTGCCAAACTGCCATGCGTTGTATTGATTTTTGTTACAAAAATAGCACATGCAAGTTTTTTGGTTAGTTTTGTTGTGTTAGGCTGTGCATATTTGAGTCATTTCATTGTTTAAACAGCAGTGGGCCACTCCATTAGGGGCGCCGCCCCCCTAATCTATGCACACGGCCGCTAATCCACATGGAGGGCGCCGGACACATGTTGGATTTCAGTGGGGTTTTCTTTTTCCTTTTGAAGCACATTATTAATTGGCTTCAAAAAAAGGGTGGGCTCGGGGAGCAGAGCACTTCGCCCTGAGCCCACCCAGTTGTGTGACAATAGCAAATTAATATTGTCTTCCTGCTCCTCCTCCTGGGAAGCGTTGATTAACCGAGCGATGGGGGTGGGGGTTTGACCGACTGACCAACAGGGCCCCCCCCCCCCACAAACAAAAAAACTAGAGCACCAGCCGCCACTGTTAACCAGAAAGTTTAACCACTTAAGCCCCAGAAGATTTGCCCCCTTAACCTCCCTGGCGGTATGATTATTTCGGATTTTAGGTGCTGAAAGCGGTACCATTATTTTGCATGGAAATTTGGCGTTTTATATAATATATAAAAAAAATATATAATATTATTTTAATAACACACTTAAATCTGTCCAAACAAGAGTCTAGTAGATATCCCGGGTATGATAAAGTTTGAAACACAAAAACATAAATTATAATATAATATAATAAATAAAAATAAATAATTAAAAAAAATTAAAAAAAATAGTAATAAAATAAATTTCCCCACAATTCACTATCGCACAATTCTGCAAGTGTTCTAATTTACTATCGCTGTTTTCTAGCTGGTCTAAAGCCACTTTTGACGTAAAGGGACACTTTTTGGTTGCTATGGACAATCTCCAGTTTCCAGGCAGAAAGAACAGTGTATATCATGTAAAACTGCATGCAGGGCATGGGCCAAAGCACTGGGGACAAAAGGGATGTGAAATCATTTCATACAGTACTGTAATCTGTAAGATTACAGTACTGTATGTGTTATGATTTTTACTTTTTTTTTAATTTGCCGCCAGGCTCCGCCCCCGTGCGCCGCGCCGCTCGCAGGGAACGGAGCCTGGCACGGAGAGGCTTCGGAGGAGGATGGAGCCCTCGGACACTGCGGGTGACATCGCAGGATCCCGGGGACAAGGTAAGTAACGCTGCCCCAGGATCCTGCAATGCGATCCCGAGTGTGGCTCGGGGTTACCGCTAATGGTACTGAATTTTAACCCCGAGCCACACTCGGGAAAACCGCCAGGAAGGTTAATGACCAGGCCATTTTTTTACGGCACTGTGTCGCGTTAACTGACAAATGCGTGGTCGTGCGACGCTGTACCCAAAAGAATTTCTCAGTTTAGGTCGGTATGTATTTTTCTACATTTTTTTTGTTTTACAAAAAAAAAAAAAAAAAAAAAAAAAAAAATCGCAATAAGCATATATCGATTGGTTTGCACAAAAGTTATAGCGTCTACAAAATAGGGGATAGATTTATGGCATTTTTATTCATTTCTTTTTTACTAGTAATGGCAGTGATTTTTATCAGGACTGCGACATTGTGGCAGACAAACCGGACACTTGACACTTTTTTGGGACCAATGAATTTTATACAGCAATCAGTGCTAAAAATTGCCACTGATTACTGTATAAATGTCACTGGCAGGGAAGAGATTAACACTGGGGGTGATCAAGGGGTTAAGTGTGTGTCCTAGAGAATGTTTCTAACTGTGGGGGGGTGGGACTGCCTGGGGGAGGAGACCGATTGTTGTTTCTAAGCAGTCGTTCCTAGTGTTCTTAAAAGCGGCCAACGTACAGCTATGACGGCTCGCCCAGGGGAGCCAACCTGCCACATTATAACTGCAGCGGGTGGTCCCCAAGCAGTTAATGAAAGAAAATTACTTGAGTCCCCCATTCACACATTTGATTTAGATTGGGGAATTCCACCCATTGAGCTATTGTATTTTGACAGCAGGGAGATTTCCCCTCCATCAGAATACACTCAACAGCACTGCTGGCGGTGCCAATAGCAAGAATATTTTCCAACAGGCTGGTTGTACACAAGTAGATCAACTTGTGTACAACCAGTCTGCCCATACATGAATCGAATTTCGGCTGGTACCTGCTGAACTGGCCGAATTTCAGTCCATGTATGGCTGGCTTTAGGCAGACCATAAATGCAATGCACATTAACACGTATTTACCTACTTGCGCTAAAACACAGAGTAAACCCAGCCTAAAATTTGAGGGCAACAAGTGTTATCCAATCAGTGAACTGCTAATCAGCAAAAGCTGCATTTACTCAATCTACCTCAATCTGAGTCATTTCTAAATTGGCTGCAACTAGGTTAGGAAACTGCCCACATCTGGACAGGGGAACACTGGGGGTTGCTCACACAGGTGCCATTCACATTTTCATATTCTATTCAATTACGTAATCTTGAAGTGGATGTAAACCCAATGTTAGCCTTTCTAAAGTACTACCATAGGGGTTATCTATAAGGATATACATGCCTCCTGCATGTATCTTTACCTGTCAAATGTCTCCCTTCTGTCTGTTATGAGAGCCGAAAAACTGCATATTCTGTGGGTGGGTCTGTTGTCTGGAGCTCGGTGGGTGGAGTCGTGATGTCAGTAGACTCCCCGCCCACCTCTACACTCCCCTTGTCAATATGCATTTCTCCTGTGTATTTCTAAAACTGAACTTCTGCTATGATCTCTAACATCCAGTGAAAAGACAGGAAAGTAACCACATGACTTCAGCATGCCAAATTATGCTGAGGTGTGGAACAGCCAATCCTTGCAGAGCTGCTGAAGAAAGGAGTGGGGGAGGGAATTAAAAAATAATGCCTGTGTCTTAGGCTAGTGCAGAGATGTAAATCACCTGTCACTCACAGCAAGGGGGAGGATTTGACAAAGTTTCTCTCAGTTTGTCAAGATTTATCTCACTGAACAATAAAAGAGGATTGCTCAGAGATTTGTGGCAAGACTGGGCTCAAATGATAGGAAATCGTATACTCTACATTATGACATAAAAAAAAAAAAAAAAAAAAAAAAATATTGGGGGTTTACATCCACTTTAACTCAAAACAGTATCATCTATTGTTCTCAGCCGCCTCCGATTTTCTATTTATTTTTTGCTGTTGTGACCTGACTTCCACTTAGAGGGAGGCTTTCATTCTCCATGATCCCACTGCAAGTAGGAAGGTAACTACCCTCTCTTGCTCCCTCCCGAGATGGGCTAGCAACTAGGACTATGGGATTTGTAGTGTGTATAGAACAGTGCACATGACAGCCATTAACATGGACTGCTCATTCTAGAGCAGTGGTTCTCAACTCCTGTCCTCAGGACCCACTAACAGGCCAGATTTTAAGTATTACCTTTGGGGAGATGCAGACTAGAATACTGCAATCACTGAGCAGCAAATGGTATCACCTGTCATGTATTTTAGTTATCTTGCAAATCTGGCCTGTTAGTGGGCCCTGAGGACAGGAGTCGAGTTGGGGTGTCGCCCGCTGCAGATCGCAACTGCAGTGTGTTTTTAACGTGGAACCTAGCATAAGATACTTCCTCTCCCTTGGTGGCCAGATTTATTCCCCCACTGTATTCCTGGAAGGGGCCGTGACTGCCATACAGCTTGGACTACAAACATGTCTGCCTTTGTCCATCTCCATTACATGAGGATGGGGAGATTGGTAGTTTACAGAAGATAGATAACATTGTTCTTTTGATTCAGCTCAGTCCACAGGATGTGATGACACCAAAATTCTGAAAAGCTCAACAGGTATCTGTTGAGGTTTCTGTACTTGTAGAATGTGATCTTAGGCTGAAAAATCAAAACTAAATCAGTCACCACTTCTAAAGGACGGGTAAGCGGCAATGAATTAAAATGTTTGTACTTCAATTTAGTTATCCTTGAATTAATAATTGTGACCTAAAATGTACCTTTAACTGTGCAGCTGTAATTTGCCAATTTGCTAACTATTAGGTTTAGATATTTAAAAACCCACAACTGAAGAAAAAAAAATAAAAAACACGAACTACAACTACAATGCATGCAAAAAAAAAAAGAGAGCATGCAAATATGCAAACAGAATATGTCCCCACACTACCCCTACAAGTATTCTGCACAGCAAGAAAAGGGGAAAAAAAAAAAGTATTTAAAGTGCGCTCTACGTATTGATTTGTGCAGCATTACACAATAGCAATGTGAATGCACTTAATTTACAGGGGCAATTAAAGCTCTGGTTAAAAGGCTCCTACTGAGAAGGACAAGTGAAAAGGTTTACAAATTATACGGCAAGGAAGCAAATAATGGATCAGAGTGTGAATGCATCAAAACAAAGTTCATTCTGCCGGCCAAAAGAAAGGCATGTCAAGGAAGGAATGCTGAATGTACAAATAAAGAATTTTGCAAACTACTGTGTTCACTCCAGATACTTAAAGCGGGGGTCCACCTATCTATCTTTTTTTTTTTGAGTTGATTCACAAACTTTTCTTCTCAGCATTACATACTCACATATTGTGTGTAATATGTCCGCCTGTGTCAGATTTCGTTGGAAAGAATAACTTATATTATTCACTGCAGGCGGTTTCCATCTTCATTGTGGGCATTTGAAGCCCACAAGCATTTATTTCCTGGATGTGGTGAATGCTGTGCTCCCAGCATTCACCGCTCGTTCCCGCACATGCTCAGTGGCATCCTGGGAAGCCTGAGACTAGCTCCCAGGAGTCTGGGAGAGGCTAGAAACACGCCTACTCCCACGGGAGGAGAACCAGGAAGTGCAAAGAATAGAAAAATAAAATGTAATTACAGCGATTTAAATTTTTTTAAACGGCATGTCAGCATCTAGGCAAGGAAGAGAATACATACAGATATTGTTCAAAATTTGGGTGGAACTCCGCTTTAACATAATCGTATCTAGTGCTGGATACATGCTCACTGAGCTTTCCCAGACTTAGCCTTGTCTGACAAAATGGACATACACTATATCAGATTAAATCTGAATATGACATCTCCAGCCACACTAATAACTGGGCAGACACCTCTTTCTTTTTTTAGCTCTGCAGATGACCAAATAACATTTCTGTCAAGAGCCAAAAAAACAATTTGAATTATATTGCACAACTACTGTGAATCAGATCGTCTGTGTATAAATTATTAGGAAACACAGCAGGTCAAGCAACTGGGTAACAATAGAAATACTTGTAGTTTTCTAAAAAATGCACAGAGTTGGGCATTAAAGTGAAAGAAAACTCCCTTGTATGATTTTTACCTATACTAATGCCGCGTACACACGACCGGACTTTACGGCATACTTTGCCCGGCGGACTTTTCAACTGACTTTCCGAACGAACGGACTTGCCTACACACGATCAACCAAAGTCCGACAGATTCGTACATGATGACATACGACTGGACTAAAACAAGGAAGTTCATAGCCAGTAGCCAATAGCTGCCCTAGGGTCGTTTTTTGTCCGTCGGACTAACATACAGACGAGCAGACTTTTCGACCGGACTCTAGTCCGTCAGATAGATATTGAAACATGTTTCAAATCTAAGTCCGTCAAACTTTTGAGAAAACAAAGTCCGCTGGAGCCCACACACGATTGAATTGTCCGATGCAATCCGGTACGCCGGACCAAGTATGCCGTAAAGTCCGATCGTGTGTACGTGGCATAAGGCTTACCAATAGGTGCAGCAAAAGCCTCCTAAACGTGCACCGTTTAGAAGATATTTACTTTAGATGCAGCCGGTGACATCACTGGCGCGCATGCGCTCTAAAGGAATGGCCAGCGAAGGCCGCAAACCTGGAAGGAAGATCAGGTGAAGATGGAAGCGCCTTCAGTGGTAACAGCGCACCACTGGAGGGCTTCGTTTTCAGGCAAGTCTGTCATAATGTGCTAGTATGCGATGCATACTAGCACATTATGACAAACTGCTCGGTGCCTATTTTTATTTTATTTTTTTATGCAATTTTCTACCATTTTAAGGGTGCATTCACACCAGAGCGACATGGAAACACAAGCAGAAATGTGTATTTCTGGCCACGTTTCCAGAAACACAGATCGTCATTGAGGTACCATTGTTTCCTAATGGTACCCCAAATGTGGGTAGCAGTTGCACTGGTATGGCTATTTTTGCACACTTAATTGGTCCAGTTTGGAGCCATGTAATTATGTGTCAGACCTGACCAATCCCTGTGGATGCTGGATATCACTGTACTAAGCACTGCTACTATAGTGATCGCTGCAAGCCTGCAAGTCCCACCAAGCGGATGCCCTGCCCCTTAACAAACACAGATTGATATGGCCATAAATCTTAAACATCCTGTGCACACTGCCTTTGCACTGTATGGTTTTCTTTATTGTGGACTACAGAACACCTCCTCTTTTAATCTTCTTCATACCATAATGCAGCCATTACATCTAAGGACTAGTAAGCTGCAATACATTCTATTTTTCTCTTTGTGATTATATATTTAAAACATTTATACAAGATGTATAAATAATTTGGATTAAAAAAAAATAAAAAAATAAAGGGCGAGAACCCCCTTCCGAAATTCAACTGTTTGTGAACACATTAATAAGCAAAGAAGCCAATCATTCTGGCAGACATAAAAAAGGCAATCGTCAGCGGAAACACAGACCTCAGGACCATTTCATCTGCTTGACAATCATCAGCTTATTAGAAAAGGACCACACAAGTGAGCTGAAAAAAAAAAAAAAAAAAAAAAAAAAACACGCTGGAGAATATCTAAAATTCTACTCCATTCTAAAGATGGAAGAAAAAAAAAAAAAAAAAAAAAACAACCTTTTAAAAAGTTAATAATAGCAAAATTAATCAGATCTCAGAATGTAACTTTTTAACAATCTAGTCTAAAAAAAGCCTGCTATCATAGGACAGCACGGTGTATTATGAGCTTGGAATTCCTAAACACGTGGTGTCAGCCCTGCCTACTTGATTTCCCACCTCTCCGTTATAGTTCTGGACTTTGCTAGGTCCTTCTGACCCCATTCTTTTTCTGCTATTTCACCGTTTGTCATGGGTGATCCACAGTACAGGTCAGTGTAAGCATACATTTAAAAATATACAAGGCTAGCATACTACATGTTGGCAATTATGAACCTGGCTAGACTAAAAACAAAAACACAGTAATTATGATTTTTCTTTCTAGATATAGGTCGGGGACATGGATGGAGAAACATCATTACAGCCAAGCAACTTGCAGACCATAGACTGGCAGAATTGAATGTTCCTATGAAAATACTTTCCAGTATGTTTGATAATGCTGGCGCAGAGAGCCGGTCACATGACCAAACCATCCTGAGAATAGATAAGTATAAACATCTTTCCTCTACAGCAGTGGTTCTCAACCTGGGGGTCGAATGATGATTTGCCAGGGGTCACCGAATGCTGGGCTGTTTCTGAAGCCCACACCGCTCTCCCAGCCTTTTCTCGGCTGCCCAGCTGGGCTGTTTCTGGAGCCCGCGGCCACCCACTCAGCCTCTTTGCAGCCGCCCATTCTGTTCACGGCATGGCTGGGGGGCAGAGACTAGAGGTCAGCTGACTGGTGAGGAATGTGAAGTGGGAGGGGTTTAAGGAGACCCTATCTCCTGATTTTGGCATAGGTGTCACTGCTGCGAGAAACCACAAAGTTGGAGACACAATGAAGCCAGGGACACAGTGAGTAGCACTACCTGTGATTATAGTGGCCATTAAAAGTCCCAACTACACTTCTCAGGTCAGCAGATGACCTTGATCAAGAGCACCTAAGTTGGCTGATCAGAACTCCCCCCAGCATTGCCACTCATCCCATTCCCCCCACCAAGGAGTAATAGAAGGAATAAAAATAGAGATTACATAGAAGGGGGAAGAAAAGAGGGGGAGGAACAAAGAAAAAGGGAGAGAAAGAATAAGAGAAAGAACAAGAAAGATGGCTAGAGAGGTGTGGAAAAAAACAAGAAATGAGGATAGAGAGAGATAAAAGGGAAAGAAAGGAGAACAAAGAGAAAGAGTGGTACTTAAATTGTACCATAAGGGGTTTTAATACTGTATGAGTGGAAGGGACTCAATGTCCGTGGGTTTAGGGGCGCAAACTACTTGTCTTGCCTTGGGTGCCGACAACCCACGCTACGAAAATTATTTTACTGTTAGGGGTCCCCACAACTTGGGAAATCTTATCAAGGGGTCACGGCACTAGGAAGGTCGAGAACCACTGCTCTACAGGCTAGTTAATAAAGGACTTAGAATGGGGGTGGGAGCAGGTTTAGAATTAGATGAGTTTAACCTGGCCATAGATGGTTTGAATCTCGGCTGGTTCAGCAGAGATCGTTTGAGATTCAAACCATGTATGGGCAGGTTGAATGTACCCAAGATGATGGATCAACTTGGTTACAGCCAGCCTGGCAGATTTTACATGCGATTATTGCTAGCAGCTGTTACAGCTGCTAGCAATAACCAGTGTGTTCTCCCAGCGGGGATGGCTTCCCCCACCGATATATAAACACAATGGCTCTGCGGGAGGGACTCCCCTGTCAACACTAACTGTGTTGATTTAGGAAACTCCTTTCCTGCAACCCGTGATTGCATTAAAGAAGTTTGCTCTGTCCATGACTGGACTTCTAAGATTTTCAAAAGGTTGTCATTAATGACAGCCTATTTTCTTATCTCAAGCTAGTTTTAAACTTGTTTTCAAACCATCACCTTTAAGTCTAGACCTGGCTTCTGTTGGTTGTTGGTGGGAGTGCAGGAGGACTGAACAATATCCAAGATACATGCAGTCTCCTTGGATTCATGCAGGCACACTGGCTGCTCCATCTGACCTCTACATCCCTGCTGTGTCTTGCAGTGACATGGAGGTCTGCAGTAGAGCTGCACAATTAATCGTCAAGAATCATTATCGCGATCTTGACTAAAGCGTTTCACAATTCTTTCTATGCAAAGAATTCTCTCTGCTCTTCTAAAGTCACAGCCCTCAAAAGGAAGAGAAAAACTGGGCAGTCTGCCAAGAAACAAAACATTCTTTATCAGTTGAACTTAAGTATAAACATTGTAACAGTTTGTCAATAGAATAGACTTTCTGTGTAAGTGAAAAAAGTTTAACCACTTAAACACTAAACCTTTTTCTGACATTTGTTGGTTTCAAGTTTAAATCATTTTTTTTTGCTAGAAAATTATTTAGAACCCCCAAACATATATATTTTTTTAGTAGACACCCTAGAGAATAAAATGGTGGTTGTTGCAATATTTTATGTCACACTGTATTTGCGCAGCGGTCTTTCAAATGCAATTTTTTTGGAAAAAATTACTTTAATGAATGTAAAAAAAAAAAAAAAAAAAAAAATCTAACCAGTAAAGTTAGCTCTTTTTTTTTTTTTTTTTTTTAGTATAATGTGAAAGATTTTACATCACGAGAATCGTGATCTCATGTTGGCCAGAATCGTGCAGCTCTAGTCTGCAGTAAAAACTTCTGTGTGCTGTGGGGAACCAAGCCAATTGACAGTTTCCCAGGTGAGGATATTTTGTGAACATAGTGGTGTCCTAGCGGCATAGGCAGTGGAAAAAGCAAGTTATCACAATATTTTTTCTTTACAGGTAAGAAAGTTCGGAGATGCTTTCAGTTCATGAAAACGTCCCTTTACTGTACACTTAAAATTGTAGGTCTTAGTTAAAAGAACATGTCATACCACAAACATAGGAGCTGCCCTTACTAAACTGTAGGCTCCAGTGTGGCTATCTTCATCTGGCTCCACAACTTAGACTTGGAACCAACATGCTTATTGCATATATGCTTTTTACAGGTCAATGACTCAACAATTAGTTAAAGAAAGGATGACCTTTCTGGAACTGGCACCTTCAAAAAAACAAGTCAGCAATGGCTGCTCCCATATGATCATATCCTGACAGGTGTCTATTTGCTAAATGTATTTGCACAAACAATAAATCAATGTTTTGCTCATTTTCTGAGCTTCAAGGCTGAATTTGTACTTTAAATCAACACAACCTTAACTAACAAATCAAGTGCATTTGAACCGAGCTCTAGATCGGTAGAAAAACAGCATTTCTTTTTTCATGTGTAACACTCCCCATGATCTGAAAGGCACTGTCTGCAAAGCAGATTGATTTCACACCACAGAACAAAGTGTTACCATCTCTTATTAGTTACACAATGGGAGCCAACCATACAGAAATACAGACAAGAAGAGCAGAATTTGTTCTAGGGGGACAAATGCATGAATACGAGTAGTGCTTAATAAGAGCCAAATGTTTCTAAGTAAGACATTTAACATATTTTTCAAGTAAATACAAAAAGGAAGGCTGCATATCTCATAGGCTGGCCATGGACAGCTCCATAAAAAAAAAAAAAAAAAAAAAAAAAAAAAACAATTCTCATCAATTTGAGCATTGCTTACAATTTTCAGAACAATTCCTCTGTACCAGACCATGGTAAGGGGGTTATTTTTTGTCACGCAAGAGTCACATAGCTTTCATATAAATGCACACATTGGAAACAAGTGGAAAAATTTGTGACTCCTAGGTAAAAATTGTGTGAATCTTGTATGAAAACATTTCATAATAGACGCAGAGGTATCACAGAGTGATGTTCCATCCTTTAGGAAGGTCTCTCTGTAATTGGATCCCAATCTGTTAAGGGAAGCAGAAGTCAGGCAGTCCATAGATTATGCCATTTTCTTTCCTTCCACCACGGGTGCAAGATTCAGTCAGTATTGTTGGTGGAATCCCTCCTGCAGCACTACTGTATTCTACCAGCCTTCCCTGCCATTAGAAAACAGCGATTAGTGTTGGCAGCTATAGCCGGCGTCAATAATCGTTTGGGAAAAACTGGCTGGTTGTACACAAGTCTATGGATAGATTGACTTGAGTGCAACCAGGGTGCCCATACATGGATCAAAATTCAGCCAGTCTCTGCTGAACTTTCCAAATTTAGATTCATGTATGGCCAGATTAACACACTTGTCCCGCTGTCAGCATAGGGGGGGCATTAGTGCAAAGGTAAGCCAATACCTCCCCATCCATCTCCCTCACAAAAGAAATTCAATGGGGCTGCCAATTTCATTTTCCTTATATCTCCAATAATTAAGCAGTCATGAGCAGGCATTACTGCCTATTTGCACTTATTTAATGAAGTACAAACTAATTAAAAAGAAAAAGAAGAAGAGCATTTGACCCTTTTATGGCCATCTTAATGTTGTCTACTATGCAAGACAAGGCTTACAATTAGATCAAGAACATCTACATGTCCTCCACAACTATGGGAGATATCCCATGGCCAAGAATTCTTGACTGACAAGCAATTGACTGGGTTATATTATGGGTTAGCTAATCACCATTGTTTTACTCAAAGACAGACTGGCTCCGGGGATATCTGCAGAGTGCCTCCTCCACTCCTTCATAGATAAAAATGACAGTATATAGTGGTCAGTCATAAGGAACTTCATTCAGTGGTGAAATCATGCTCGCTAGGCCAGCTGCCCACCAACTAATGCCTGTTGGCTGCTTTATCCTGTGCTTACATGCATTTCTATACACTATGCAATTCCTGCTGCAGATGCTCAAACCTTGTGAACAGTGCATGGCTACACCATAATCAAAGCATGCTTAATATGATGACCAGAGTTAAGCTATTATGTCTGTAATTTAATCAGAATGATAACAAAGACTAATTCTTTTGATTGCTGGAAGATTTCAATGACACAAAGCAGCTTATCATTCTATTATTTGTTTCAAGGGAACTTTTAAACATGAACTAAAAGCAGCACTCCTAGGAACTATCAGCTGAGGTCATCACTCTCCTCCAACAATCACTTTATTAGAGGTCCATATTAAAATGATAAAAGGATAAAATGTCTAGTGCCTTATTTTAGGGCTCACAAATACCACACTAGACATTGGATGCCTTTCCTACAGTACTAAAGGTAGACAGACTTGTTCAACATTAATAATAGTTATGGGACACCCAAAATCAAAAAATAATAAAGCTAAATATTCTTTAGGCTGTTGAAAATAACTGGCATGGCACTGGCAGGTTTTGTAGACAGTGGTTTGGAGGCCATACAAATATGCTACCTTAGCTATGCCTATTCTTCAAATTCCTACACAAGTCAGTTGAGAGCACCTGTCTATAGGATAAACAGATTCTCTAGCACAAAGCATTATACTCACCCAGTACACAGGCATTGGTAACAGAGACTGCTAAACCAAAAGTCCATGCCCTCTTCGCTTATATCTTCCTCTCTTCCCTACAGCCCATGTTGTACACACTGAGTGCACTATCTGGTAAACTCCAATGAACCTTAAGGCTGGATTCAAACCTCTGTGATGCGTTATGTCACACATCAATGTGCTTTGCGATAGGGTAGCCTATTCATAAAGGTGTGCCTTTTTTTCTCAGTGCTAACACTTAGATCCATTGTGTTGTGCATGTGCATGTGGGAGCCATTTAAAGCAAATGGAGGCACACCACAGTTCACGTGTTGTGGTAATGTGTGTGTTTTACCATGTGTTAGTGCAACACAAAGATGTAAATCCAGCCTATAGGAACCTCTACTCTGCATGTCTCTAAATGCCCATGAAACATATGAGCGTATGTGGAAAATTCCAATGGTCACACTGCCTGCTAAATCCATAAACGCTTGAATCTTAGCCAACGTATGCTGAATCAGCTGTTGTTCAACTGTTGGGTGCCCTTGATAGCGCTACCGATTTCAAAAAACATACAGGAGCCAGGTGGAAAACTGATGGCCAAACACTGCCTGCATCTAATCTGAGTTCTGGAGCCAGCTATCGAAATCCACTAGGCATCAAGGGAGATTCCTTCATTCGCACCTTTTACTATGGATGAGTCAATCTGTTAAGATTTCCTTCATTCAGCCCAAGTCTGAAAAGCACAAAATTTGTATGTGTATAGCCAGCCTAACACCCATTTGGATCGAACACGTTAACCTTATTCCTCATTTCCTGGAGTACATACTGCAAGTACTGGAAATGTAGTTTACAGGTTATATTAAAAATGTATATGTAATTTTACATCCTGAATACTTAAAAGGAGTTATAAAGTCTCAACTCCAGCCGCTGTCTCAGGTCCTTATTGGAGAGATTGAAAGCAGCAAGAGCCATTGGCTCTTGCTGCTGTCAATCAAATTCAGTGACACGGAGGCGGGGCCAACTCCTGCTTTCTGTGTCCATGGATGCAGCAGCAGGACATGGGAGCGAGCCCGCATGGGTGTCCCCATGTTAAGCAGCTCTCCGTGGGGGCACTCGATTAAGAGGAGGAGCCTGGAGCACCGCCGGGGGACCCCACAAAAAGAGGATCGGGGCCGCTCTGTGCAAAACCCTTGCACTGAGCAGGTAAGTATAACATGTTTGTTATTTAAAAATAAAAGCGAACCTTTACCTCACTTTAACCACTAGGCTACCGCCCACCGTCATATGACGGCGGGACGAGGCAGCTCTTGTTCTGGGCGGACGTCATATGACGCGATTGCCCTCCCGAGCCACTAGGGGGCGCGTGCCCACTGCGTCGCTCGGGACCCGGTGCGCGTGCCCGGTGGCCGCGATGTCCGCCAGGCACCCACGATTGCCGGGTAACAGAGCAGGACCGTGGATCTGTGTATGTAAACACACAGATCCACGTCCTGTCAGAGGAGAGGAGACCGATGGTGTGTTCCTTGTACATAGGGACACCAATCAGTCACCTCCCCCAGTCAGTCCCCTCCCCACACAGTTAGAATCACCTCCCTAGGACACACATTAACCCCTCGATCGCCCCCTAGTGTTAACCCCTTCCCTGCCAGTCACATTCACACAGTAATCAATGCATTTTTATAGCACATATCGCTGTATAAATGTGAATGGTCCCAAAAATGTGTCAAAAGTGTCCAAATATGTCCGCTGCAATATCGCAGTCACAATAAAAATTTCAGATCGCCCCCATTACTAGTAAAAAATAAATAAATAAAAATGCTATAAATCTATTCCTTATTTTGTAGACGCTATAACGTTTGCGCAAACCAATCAATATAGGCTTATCGCGATTTTTTTTACCAAAAATATGTAGAAGAATACATATCGGCCTAAACTGAGGAAAAAAATTTGTTTAAAAAAAAAAAAAAATTGGATATTTATTATAGCAAAAAGTAAAAAATATTGCGTTTTTTCAAAATTGACGCTCTTCTTTTGTTTATAGCGCAATAAATAAAAACCACAGGAGGTGATCAAATACCACCAAAAGAATGCTCTATTTGTGGGGAAAAAAATTATAATTTCATTAGGGTGCAGTGTAACATGACCGTGCAATTGTCATTCAAAGTGCGACAGCGCTGAAAACTGAAAAATGGCTTGGGCAGGAAGGGGGTGTAAGTGCCTGGTATTGAGGTGGTTAAGCTACATTTACACTTCTCTAGAGTGTGAGAGTGTGTGTGTGTGTAACCCCTTTCCACCCACCCCAGCATCCTTTTAATTGGGCTCTTTTCCCCAGGGGGTGGGAGATCTGCCTAGTGACGTGACCACTAGGGGGCGCGTCATTCATTCACACAGCTCTAAGTCTGAATGAACTACAAGCCCGACATCCTTAGCGGCTATCGGCTTGTGGTTCTCAATGAACTACCACTGCGCTGTGAAACGATGTGGTAGTTCATTGAGTCTTCCTGTCAGCGAGTATCGGCTTATCAGTACGCAATGTACGGGCATACAGAAACACTAACAGTGTGTAGGAGACCTGCATGGCATCAGCAATCTGCTGATTGCTGGTGCAATGCTTTACAGGCTCCTACTACAAAAAATAATTAATGCGCATTTTTTTACCTGCAAAAAGATGTGCATTTATAATTTTTTGTAGAAAGGTGAACTTATCCTTTAAGCCCACCCTCTTTGCTGCCACTCATATGCGTTAGGTGAGCAGCAAGAGATTAAATGCAGGCAAAACAATCTAGGAAACATAAACAAATGTTATGCTTTAAAGGCCAGGTTGTAAAGGTTTTTTCTCTTAAATAACATGTTATACTTATATGCTCTATCTAAGGGTTTTGCACAGAGCAGCCCAGATCCTCCTCTTCTGGGGTTCCCTGGTGGCGCTCCTGGCTTCTCCTCTTTATCAGGTGTTCCCAAGGAGAGCCGATTTCCATGAGGGCACCTGTGTGGGCACGCTCAAGAGCCCTGCTGCTGCGTCTATTGACAGACAGAAATCTGCCCCGCCCCCACATCACTGGATTTAATGGAAAGCAGCGGGAGCCAATGGCTCCTGCTGCTATCTATCCAATGAGGACAGAGACAGTGGCTGACGTCACTGGGCCCGTGCACATCGCTGGAACAGATGGGTTCAGGTAAGAAAAAGGCTCTGGGGGCTGCTGCAGCACAGAAGGTTCTTTACCTTAATGCATTAAGATGCAAAACCTAGAGACGTAACAACTCCTTTAACTGAAGTGTGATATGTTTAAGCACGCATGCTTTTTCAGAGATGTGTGCCCTCTTAGGCAGTCCATTCAAACTGAATTGGCTGGCAAGCACCTCAAAACCCAGAAATCAGACCTGCACTTTTTCTAAAAGTGTCCCTCAATGCGATGCACATTAGTTTGTCAGCAAGGTGCATTGGGGTGCCATTCATTTTGAATGAAATTACATTGCATTACTGCAAGTAGAGGGCGTTGCCTCGTGAAGTGGTAACACGCACCCGAACATATGTGTTCACACGATGCAAGTGTGAACGGGAACTACGATCAAGTTCTCCTGCATTTTATTGCAACATGCTATTTCACATTTACACGTGTTCAGAGGATCTAAGCTGCCCCTGGATCCACAGAATTCTATCTTTATCTCTAAATGCAGCTAAACTATTGCACCTGAAAACAGGTCACTGCACAGTGTGCCTTTTACTATTTAAAATCAGGATATGCATTTACAGAAAAGTAATCACCAGAGTGAATGAGGCATTAGGATCATCCAGCAATAGGGGCACACAATCATCTCCAGAAAATCTATTTACCGTATCTGTGCAACACTTTACAACAAAAGTTACAATTTCTCCCAAGTGCCAGCTGCTCACCGATACTGTCCTCTGACGAAGGCAGAACATTTCATGACACACTATTTACAGTTGTGTTCAGAAAACTTCCCAGCTCACAAGGTGTGTGTGTGTGAAGGGGGGGGGGGAGGGGGGGATCGGCTACTGTAACATCCAAACAAGACCCAGCAAGTCTGAACTGTACAAGTCAGCCAGCGATCTCCATCCCCCCAACACACTCCTTCCATAACTAAATATGCCTAAGTTTTTATCCCATTCACAACACTGATCAAAGAGCACAAAGCACGCCCTGACCTCCAACGCTTACTTTATCTTGTCCCCCCCCCCCCCCCCCCCCTTGCTGTAATATACTCCCTCCCCCAGCTCTTACAGATCATGGAAAGGATGAGACATTCCTTAAAAAAAAAAAAAGTCTGTTTTTTTTTTTTGTTTTTGTTTTTTTACAGCTCTTTGATTGGGAACTTCTCCAAAATAAAAGCAAAAATATAAAAACAAAAACACAAAACAAAAAAACAATATAAAAACAAATATAAAAATAAAAAATTGTAAAGTGCTGTGCAAACTGTCAGCACTATATAAATCCTGAATAATAATAATAATAATCACACAATTTAAAAAAACTAAAAATAAAATTGTAAAGCACTGTGCAAACTGTTGGTGCTACATAAACCCTGTATAAAATAATAATAAAACAAACCAAAAAAAAACACACAACAGGATATAAGGCTTCACTTCACTCACAAGCCATAAAATGCATTTACAAGCTTGTATTTACAGAACTGAATGCAGCTGCATTGTTTTCAATGGAGACATTCACACAGGTGTGTCAACATGCACTGCGCTCAGTTCTGGAACGCCAAATCCAAAAACCCGCATCTGAGGACGTATGTACACATGTATGTCAGATGCAGGTATTTGAAAAAAAAAAAATAAAAAAAAAATAAATAAACCACAAAAACAGGACACTTTTACTGATCATTACAGGAGGAACATTTGTGCTATAAATAAATAAAAAAAAAAAAAAAAAAAAAAGAGAACACCACACACAGTACATAAGTGCAGTCCAATTTTCATGAACGTAGCCCAAAAACACTGAATAAACCCTAAAACACAAAGAAAATACAGCTGCTCCAGGAGGAATCTGGAAGCAGCTGTGCACATCAACCAATCAGCTTCTTGTTTTCATTTTCAAAGCCTAACAGGAGAAAGTAAAAATAGAAAATGATTGGTTGCTGAGCATGGCTGCTCCAGTTTCTGTCTGCTGTTGTATTTATGAAAACTTCCCCCTCAAAAATAGAAAAACAGAAAAAATAATAATAATAATAATAATAAACACAAAAAAGGCTAAAATAATAAAAACAAATAGTAGAAGTGAGGCCGCCCATACACATCAGGCATGTAGTGATTGTGGGAGGACAGTGTGGTTAGCAGTGGAGGAGGAAGTATGTGATGACTGGGAGCAGGTATGAGGTGACCACAAGGAGAAGTGATGTGTCCACACACTCCATGTACACTCCATGTACACTCCATGCAGTCACCCCTCCCCTCCCCCTCTCACTAAGTTGATGATAAAGTCCAGCATTGGTGTGAGGACGGGGCGGACATAGTAATGAGGGCGCTTCTCCTCTCCAACAGGTGCCCCTCTCTCTCTCTCTCTCTCACACACACAGACACTCACTCACCCAAGTTGCGGTCAGTGTCGGGCTGTCCCCTGTCGGTGTCCCCGGTGGTCCAGCTGTCAGCCCTCAGTTCCCATATCTGAGCCTCCCGCCCCCGCCGCTCCGATCCGATCAATGAGCAGAGCCAGGCACACCTGTGGGCGATGCACACATCCGCTCTCCAGCACAATACCAGACAGGAAGCAGAAAAAAACCGAGAGAGGAGAGGAGAGAGACGAGTCCAGCCTTCCACTCAGGATCGGGTTACAGCCTGGCCGTGCGGAGGAATGGGAGGGGCGGGGGGAGCTCACATCGGGAGGGGGGATCCATGACAAAGACTCCGCACTCCGCACACCGATCCATCTACTAAGTACACTTCTACCATGGAATATATACAGGGGGGACCCGGGGCTGGTGGGGTGCAGCCTCCCTCCTGTCCATTGTTCTCTCTGCTTACATGGAGGGAGAACCGAGCCACGATCAGAAATATCTCGTATTTACTAAAGAGAATACATCTGTGATATAAATGATCCCTCATATACTAAAGAGAATACATCTATGATATAAATTATCCCTTATATACTAAAGAGAATACATATATGATATAAACATCCTTCATATACTAAAGAGAATACATATATGATATAAATTATCCCTTATATACTAAAGAGAATACATATATGATATAAACATCCTTCATATACTAAAGAGAATACATCTGTGATATAAATGATCCCTTATATACTAAAGAGAATACATCTATGATATAAATGATCCCTCATATACTAAAGAGAATACATCTATGATATAAACATCCCTCATATACTAAAGAGAATACATCTATGATATAAACATCCTTCATATACTAAAGAGAATACATCTATGATATAAATTATCCCTTATATACTAAAGAGAATACATCTATGATATAAATTATCCCTCATATACTAAAGAGAATGCATCTATGATATAAACATCCTTCATATACTAAAGAGAATACATCTATGATATAAACATCCCTCATATACTAAAGAGAATACATCTATGATATAAATTATCCCTTATATACTAAAGAGAATACATATATGATATAAACATCTCTTATATACTAAAGATAATACATCTATGATATAAACATCCATCATATAATAAAAAGAATACATCTATGATATAAACTATCCCTTATATACTAAAGACAATACATCTATTATATAAAGACCCCTTATATACTAAAGTGAATACATCTGTGATATAAATTATCCCTCATATACTAAAGAGAATACATCTGTGATATAAATTATCCCTCCTATAATAAAGAGAATACATCTATGATATAAACATCCCTTATACACTAAAGAGAATACATCTATGATATAAATTATCCCATATATACTAACGAGAATACAACTATTATATAAAGATCCCTTATATACTAAACAATGGCGTCCCTAGGGGGGGGGGGGCAGAGGGGGCCCTGACCCCCCCAACATTATGCTGTGCCCCACCATGTGCCCCCCCCCTCCCCCCCATAAATTTTTTTTTTTTTTACAAAAAATCAATGTCTAAGAGGGAGAGAGTCCCCAGTCAGCTCCTCCCCCTCCCTCTGCTTGCTGACACTGCATAATGCGAGCACTCACACAACCACTGCCGCCCAATCTGCTCCTTCCCCTGCATCCTCATTGGCAGGGAGAAGAGCGAGTTGCAGGAAGGACTCCACCAGGACTCTCAGTTACTGAAAAAACAGACGATTTCTCCCATCCTTAGGACAGGAGAACCAGCCTGTAAATTCCAAGAGATGCCAGACCAGAGCAGTCAATAGAAGGGGCAGGACAGCAAGAGGAGGCTGGGGAAACCCACAGTGACAGAACACCAGGGCCCGGTGGCAAGACAACCTTTGCAACCCTGATAGTTCTCCCACTGCTTTGGATCCTTATATTTTCTTGGTTTGCTGGTGACATATATATCTTGTTTTCTGCCACCCTGGAGGGACCCCAATACAGTAGGAAGGGAGCTCACTGCAGAATATGTGAAAGGGCAGTTGTGGGGTCATAGTAAAGGGCCCCAGTATATATTTATATATCTATATATATATATATATATATATATATATACATACATACATTTTATAGTTGCCCCCCTACTTTTGTCCCTGTCCCCCCATGTGCCCCCCCTAAATGTGAAAGCTGGAGACGCCACTGATACTAAAGAGAATACATTTATGATATAAACACCCCTCATATACTAAAGAGAATACATCTATGATATAAATGATCCCTTATATACTAAAGAGAATATATATATATGATATAAACATCTCTTATATACTAAAGATAATACATCTATGGTTTAAACTATCCCTTATATACTAAAGATACTACATCTATGATATAAATTATCCCTTATATATTAAAAAGAATACATCTATGATGTAAACATCCCTTATATACTAAAGAGAATACATCTTACAGTTGTGCTCATAAGTTTACATACCCTGGCAGAATTAATGATTTCTTGGCCATTTTTCAGAGAATATGAACGATAACACAAAAACTTTTCTTTCACTCATGGTTAGTGTTTGGCTGAAGCCATTTATTATCAATCAACTGTGTTTACTCTTTTTAAATCATAATGGCAACAGAAACTACCCAAATGACCCTGATCAAAAGTTTACATACCCCAGTTCCTAATACCGTGTATTGCCTCCTTTAACATCAATGACAGCTTGAAGTCTTTTGTGGTATTTGTGGATGAGGCTCTTTATCTCCTCAGATGGTAAAGCTGCCCATTCCTCTTGGCAAAAAGCCTCCAGTTCCTGTAAATTCTTGGGCTGTCTTGCATGAACTGCACGTTTGAGATCTCACCAGAGTGGCTCAATGATATTGAGGTCAGGAGACTGAGATGGCCACTCCAGAACCTTCACTTTATTCTGCTGTAGCCAATGACAGGTCGACTTGGCCTTGTGTTTTGGATCATTGTCATGTTGGAATGCCCAAGTATGTCCCATGCGCAGCTTCCTGGATGATGAATACAAATGTTCCTCAAGTATTTTTTGATAACAAACTGCATTTATCTTGCCATCAATTTTGACCAAATTTCCTGTGCCTTTGTAGCTCACGCATCCCCAAAATATCAGCGATCCACCTCCGTGTTTTACAGTAGGAATGGTGTACCTTTCATCATAGGCCTTGTTGACTCCTCTCCAAATGTAGTGTTTATGGTTGTGGCCAAAAAGCTAAATTTTGGTCTCATCACTCCAAATGACTTTGTGCCACAAGGTTTGAGGCTTGTCTCTGTGCTGTTTGGCGTATTGTAAGCGGGATACTTTGTGGCATTTGTGTAGTAATGGCTTTCTTCTGGCAACTCGACCATGCAGCGCATCTTTCTTCAAGTACCTCCTTATTGTGCATCTTGAAACCATACCTCATTCTTTCAGTCCTGTATTTCACAGTGGTTATTTGTGGGTTTTTCTTAGCATCCCAAACAATTTTCCTGGCAGTTGTGGCTGAAATTTTAGTTGGCCTACCTGACTGTGGTTTGGTTTCAACAGAACCCCTCATTTTCCACTTCTTGATTAGAGTTTGAACACTGCTGATTGGCATCTCAATTCCTTGGATATCTTTTTATATCCCTTTCCTGATTTATACAGTTCAACTACCTTTTCCCGCAGATCCTTTGACAATTCTTTTGCTCTCCCCGTGACTCAGAATCCAGAAACATCAGTACAGCACTGGATGAAAGATGCAAGGGTCTGTCAGGAGTTCAGAAACTCATTGACCTTTTATACACACTAATTACAAGCAAACAGATCACAGGTGAGGATGGTTACCTTTAATAGCCATTCAAACCCCATTTGTGTCAACTTGTGTGCATGTTATCAGGCCAAAATCACCAGGGTATGTAAAAGTTTGATCAGGGTCATTTGGGTAGTTTCTGTTGTGATTATGATTTAAAAAGAGTAAACGCATTTGACTGATAATAAATAGCTTTAGCCAAACACTAACCATGAGTGAAAAAATGTTTTTGTGTTATCATTCATATTCTCTGAAAAATGTCCAAGAAATCATAAATTCTGCCAGGGTATGTAAACTTATGAGCACAACTGTATCTACTAACGAGAATATATCTATGATATAAAGATCCCTTAATTACTAAAGAGAATACATGTATGATTTAAAGATTCCTTATGTACTAAAGATAATACACCTATGATATAAAGATCTCTTATGTACCAAAAAGAATAAATCTGAAATAAACATCCCTTATATGGTATAAATGATCCCTTAGATACTAAAGAGAATACATCTATGATATAAACAGCCCCTATATACTAAAGAGAATACATCTATGATATAAATTATCCCTTATATACTAAAGAGAATACATCTATGATATAAAGATCTCTTATATACTAAAGAGAATACAGCTATGATATAAACATCCCTTATATAGTTGGCAGGGTTAACTTAATTAAAATGACAATCCTTCCAAAATTTCTTTAACTTTTTAGGCCCTATACCCCTATACCACTGGCCTTTTTAAAAAACTGGACAGCATAATTACGTCATTTCTCTGGCAAGGCAATACACCAAGAATAGCAAAATCGACCCTGCAACTCCCAATGTCCCTGGGTGGCCTGGCCCTACCCTGCTTTATTAAATACTATTGGGCTGCAGTCCTGGTCACGGTCCATTGGTGGCTCTCCGAGGAACCGGCCAACCTGGCAGCTACTCTTGAAGCAGCTCTCTTGGGGTCCTATGCTGAGCTAAGGAACCTGATACACCGGGGACCGCGGTCTAACCCTCGCATTACTGCCCCTATGGGTACCACGCTAAAAGTGTGGGATGCTGTGCGGTCCAGGGCATAGAAGCCTGACACTTGGTCCCCACACACCCCACTATGGGGGAATCCTAGACTGTCTCATTTCAACACCGTCCCTGACCCAGTGATTTGGAAGCGGTATGAAATTAAAACCCTAGGTGACATTGTGTTCTTTAGATACTTGCAGTTACGTCATGCTTATCAAGCCCAATTCCCGCGAGCTATTAAATTGGAGATGCATGCAATTGAGGCCTCGCTGAGAGCCCTGAGATCAGGTGGCATTCTTTCCACTCTATACTCTATCTTGGCAGGCTTAGACACCTCTAAGGTTTCCCAGTTGTTTTCGTTGTGGCAAACGGACATTCAGGAAATGGCTGGCGATGACTGGGAGGAGGCCATCCAGCAGTACATCCCATTAATGGTCTCGACCAGAGACCGCTTAATACAGCTGAAGTTCCTACACCAGGTCTACTACTCCCCAGAGAGGCTCTCTAGAATCTACCCGGGTAGACGGTCACCATGTCACAGATGCAATACTGAGGTTGGATCCTTTTTCCATATGGTATGGTCATGTCCGCAGATTAGGTCCTTCTGGATGGGCGTGGTGGGGGTGATAAATTCTGTAGGCAAATTGAGAGTCCCCTGTGATCCATTACCGCTGCTACTAGGTGTCTGTGACACACTGGAAGCCCCATCATCCAAAAAACTCTTTGTATTCTACGTGACCTTCTACGCGAGGAAAGTGATCACGCTGCATTGGAACAAGCCTATTCCCCCCACGGTACAACAATGGCAGACCCTGATAGACTTGGCACTGCCATTATATGGGACGTAATTGCCCCAAAAAGTTTGACAAAATATGAGCAGCATGGGTACGTGAACGGAGATTGCCTCTGGATTAGGACTCGGATAGCAGCACATGGCCAGAATTATACAGGTGGCTCTACTACACGGGGATAGTTAAGATACGCTGATGGAGGAATCTCTTGCTATCCTTCTGTATCCTCTTCCCCCCTGCCAGGTCCCCCCCCTGCCTCTTTCTCCCTTTTCTCCTCCTGTCCATCTCATTTCAAACTCAGGACTCCTCCTATCTCCTCTCTGCTGTACCCACAGCTCTACCCTGATGTATCCCTGCTGATAGACTTTTCTCTCTTGCCCTACTACCATTAACACATTCTAATGGAATAGATTGTATTGTAATAATTCCGGGTGATTAATGTTTGATCGTTGAGATTGTATCACTGCATACCTTTGTTCACATTGAAATTTAAATAAACTTTTTCTGTTAAAAAAAAAACATTCCTTATATACTAAAGATAATACACCTATGATATAAAGATCTCTTATATACTAAAGAAAATACTTCTATGATATAAACATCCATCATATACTAAAGAGAATACAACTATGATATAAATTATTATTATCATACAGGATTTATATAGCTCCAACAGTTTACACAATGCTTTACAATAAAAAGGGGGACAGTACAATTACAATACAGTTCAATACGGAAGGAATAGGAGGGCCTTGCTCATGGAGATTACAATCTAAGGGGGGTGAAGATGGTACAAAAGGTGATGGCTGCAGGAGATGATCTGATGGAGGTGACTCAAGTACAGTTCTTAGGTGGGTGTGGGATAGGCTTCCCTGAATAAGTGAGTTTTCAAGGATCGCTTAAAGATGGACAGGGGAGCTGACCGAACATACTATGGCAGGGAGTTCCAGAGGATGGGAGAGGCTCTGGAGAAGTCCTGTAGGCGAGCATGGGAGGAGGTACCAAAGGGAGCTAGAGAGCAGGAGGTCCTGGGAGGAGAGGAGAGGACAATTTGGTCGATGGCTGCAGATGTGATGGGTGATGTAGCTGGGGGGCAATGTTGTGGATGGCCTTTTATGTTGTGGTTAGCATTTTGAATTTTATATGGTGGGGTAGGGGAAGCCAGTGGAGAGATTGTCAGAGAGGGGCAGCAGTCATGGATCGGTTAGTAAGGTGTATTAGTCTGGCAGTAGCATTTATGATAGACTGAAGGGGGGTAGCCTGTGTAAAGGTAGGCCAGTGAAGAGGGAGTTTGGAAAGGTTGCAGATTTTGGAAATTTGCCCACTTACAAAGAAATGAAGGGTCTATAATTTTTCATCATAGGTGTATTTTAAAGGATAGAGACAAAATATCAACCAAAAATCCATAAAAAACACATGATACAAATGTTATAAATTGAGTTGCAGTTCAGTGAGTAAAATAAGTATTTGATCCCCTACCAACCGACAATAATTATGGCTCCCACAGACTGGCTATAGTATGTGCTCATGTGGTACACAGATGTCCTGTCAATATAAGAAGGTGCTCCTAACAACAACTCGTTATGTGTATAAAGGACATATGTCTTTTTCTTCCATTCAAACCTCACCATCATGGGCAAGACCAAAGAGCTTTCAAAGGACGTCAGGGACAAGATTGTAGACCTGCACAGGGCTGGAATGGGCTACAAGACCATCAGCAAGAAGCTTGGTGAGAAGGAGACAACTGTTGGAGCAATTAAACGCAAATGGAAGAAATACAAACTAACCATCGATCGTCCTTGGTCTGGAGCTCAATGCAAGATTTCGCCCCATGGGGTAAGGATGATCATGAGAAAAGTGAGGCATCAGCCCAGAACTACACGGGAGGAGTTTGTGAATGATCTTAAGACAGTTGGGACCGCAGTCACCAATCAAACTATTGGTAACACAACACACGGCCATGGATTAAAATCCTGCAGCACCCGCAAGGTCCCGCTCCTCAAGAAGGCACATGTACAGGCTGACTGAAGATTGCCAATGAACATCTAAAAGATTCAGAAAAGGATTGGGAGGAAGTGCTGTGGTCAGATGAGACCAAAATTGAGCTCTTTGGCATTAAATCGACTCGCCGTGTTTGGAGGGAAGAAAATGCTGACAATGACCCTAAGAACACAATCCCTACAGTAAAGCACGGAGGTGGAAACATTAAGCTTCGGGGCTGTTTCTCTGCTAAATGCACAGGCCGACTTTGCCTCATTGAGGGCCAATGGACGGGGAAATGTATTGTAAAATCTTGGATGAGAACCTTCTTCCCTCAGCCAGAACACTGAAATCGTCGTAGTTGGGTCTTCCAGCATGACAAGGACCCAAAACTTACCGCCAAGGCAATAAAAGAGTGGCTCAAGAAAAAGCACATTAAGGCCATGGAGTGGCCTAGCCAGTCTCCAGACCTTAATCCTGTAGAAAATGTATGGAGAGAGCCGAAAATTGGAGTTGCCAAGTGACAGCCAGGAAACCTTAAGGACTTAGAGAAGATCTGTAAAGAAGAGTGGACCAAAATCCCTCCTGAGATGTGTGCAAACCTGGTCACCAACTACAAGAAACATCTTACCTCTGTGCTTACCAACAAGGTTTCTCCACCAAGTATTAAATCATGCTTTGCTTTGGGATCAATTACTTATTTCACTCACTGAACTGCACCTCAATTTATTACATTGTATTATGTGTTTTTTCAGGATTTTTGGTTGATATTCTGTCTCTGTCATCTAAAATACACCTATGATAAAAATTATATACCCTTCATTTCTTTGTAAGAGGGCAAATTTACATAATCCGTAGGGGATTATTTTACCCGCTGTAAGGGATGTTTATATCATAGATGTATTCTCATTACTACAGTTTATACAAAAAAAATACATCTATGATATATAAACATACTTTATTTACTTAAGAGAATACATCTATGATATAAACATCCCTTATATACTAGCGAGAACACATCTATGATATAAGCAGTGGCGGAACTACCACCATAGCAACCCACGCGGGTTGCTATGGGGCCTGCAGCCGAGTGGGGCCCAGTCATAGTTGCCAATAGAATTCCTTTTTTCCCGATTTTTCACCGCCCGCCACTAGAGGTCCGCTGGCAGCCATTTTCCAGAAGACCAGACGAGATAGAAACGAGAAGCGGAGCCTGCCGAGTGGCTACAATAAAAATAGAGCTGCGGCGCCACCCACCCCCCCCCACCCCCCCGCCCCCGGTCTGTCTGTCATCTGTGACCTGTTGTGGAAAGGGGTGGGCGGTGTCGCAACTCAATTTCTATTGTAGTTGGCCAGCTCCGCCTCTATTTTGTTCCCCCTCGGCCTTCAGTAATGGCGGCGGAGACACCGCTGCTGGGATATAGAAGGGCTCCAATGGGGGGGACACCTGAGATGTAAGGAAGCACTCCGCTGGCTGGGGACAGTGACACCTGAGAGGTAAGGAAACACTCCGCTGGGGACACCTGAGATGTAAGGAAACACTCCGCTGGGGACACCTGAGATGTAAGGAAGCACTCCACTGGCTGGGGACAATGACACCTGAGATGTAAGGAAACACTCCGCTGGGGACACCTGAGATGTAAGGAAGCACTCCGCTGGCTGGGGACAGTGACACCTGAGATGTAAGGAAACACTCCGCTGGGGACACCTGAGATGTAAGGAGGCGCTCAGCTGGGAACACCTGAGATGTAAGGAAGCACTCCGCTGGGGACACCTGAGATGTAAGGAAGCACTCTGCTGGGGACACCTGAAATGTAAGGAAGCACTTCGCTGGGGACACATGAGATGTAAGGAAGCACTCCGCTGGGGACACCTGAGATGTAAGGAAGCACTCCGCTGGGGACACCTGAGATGAAAGGAGGCACTCTGCTGGGGACACCTGAGATGTAAGGAAACACTCCGCTGGGGACACCTGAGATGTAAGGAGGTGCTCCGCTGGGAACACCTGAGATGTAAGGAAGCACTCCACTGGGGACACCTGAGATGTAAGGAGGCACTCTGCTGGGGACACCTGAGATGTAAGGAGGCACTCCGCTGGGGACACCTGAGATGTAAGGAGGCACTCCGCTCCACTCTGAGGAATGTAAGTTTACTGTTAAGCCTCCCGGGCCCCACGAGTCCGGCCGTGTCTTGACACAGGCAGCCGCATACAGCAGGAGGCAGGAGCAGAGAGCAGAGTGGGCGGGGCAAAATGCTGAAGCGCGCCTGTGGAGGGACATCATTTTTGGCACATGAGGAGGCTCTGGAGTCTGGACAGGAGGTAGGAAGGGAGTGGGAGACAGACTGTCATCTGTTTTGCACAGTGCCTGGAAAAGCACCTTGTCCCCATGCAGATGGGGACAAGAGCCTCTTCCCCACAAGCCCTGGGGCGTTAGTTGTGGGGGTGCAAAACTTGAAAAAAACTTTTTTGACTTTATTTACACTATAATGTACTGAATGTAACCTGTAGATTTTATTGTCAAATTTTTGTTTTGTTGTTCGAAATTAATATAAGCTGTTGCCTGGGTACTGTGCCAGTGAGTGTGGTAATCTGTTGTTCAATGGCATTAGTTAATTTTTTTTTTGGGGAGGGGGCAGTTTGCAAGGGGGGCCCCATACAACATTTTGCTATGGGGCCCTGTGATTTCTAGTTACCCCCCTGGATATAAACATCCCTTATACACTAGTGAGAACACATCTATGATATAAACATCCCTTATACACTAGTGAGAACACATCTATGATATAAACATCCCTTATATACTAACGAGAACACATCTATGATATAAAAATCACTTATATACTAAAGAGAATACATTTATGATATAAACATCACTTATATACTAAAGAGAATACATCTATGATATAAAAATCTCCTATATACTAAAGAGAATAAATCTATGATATAAAGAATCTATTATACACTGACCTCAATCAACTCATCGCTCATAACACTGGCGGAGCAAAGAATCTGGTTGCTATTGGTAACAATTGAGAATAAACCCCCCCTCCCAACCACAAATGTACTAAATTGCAACATACCAATCATAAGATGTGGTGGCTGCATTTGTTTTCTTTTTTAGCTCCCCCCCTCTGCTTTCACCTGGTGATACATCCAGTAACACACATCCTGTATTAGAGTAGATACAGACATGCATCTATATCTCTCTTTTTCTCTCTTTCCTCAGAAGCCTGATCTGCGATCAGATTGTTCTACAGAGGCTACTGACAGGGGGTGAGGAAGTAATATATGACGCCTCCTCAACACCTGTTTTATTATTATTTATTACAGGTATTTATATGGCACCAACAATTTACACAGTGCTATATATATATATATATATATATATATATATATATATATATATATATATATATATATACACACTCTGGCCACTTTATTAGGTACACATGTTCAATTGCTTTGTAACACAAATTGCTAATCAGCCAATCAAGTGGCAGCAACTCAATGCATTTAAGCATCTAGAGGTGGTAAATACGACTTGCTAGAATTCAAACCGAGCATCAGAATGGGGAAGAAAGGGGATTTAAGTGACTTTGAATGTGGCATGGTTGTTGGTGCCAGACGGGTTGGTCTGAGTATTTCAAAAACTGCTGATCTACTGGGATTTTCTCGCACAACCATCTCTAGGGTTTACAGAGAATGGTCCAAAAAAGAGAAAATATCCAGTGAGAGGCAGTTGTGTGGACGAAAAAATGCCTTGTTGATGTCAGAGGTCAGAGGAGAATGAGCAGACTGGTTCAAGATGATAGAAAGGCAACAGTAACTCAAATAACCACTCGTTTCAACCATGATATTCGGAATACCATCTCTGAATGCACAACACATCGAACCTTGAAGAAGATGGGCTACAGCAGCTGAAGAGCACACCGGGTGCCACTCCTGTCAGCTAAGAACAGAAAACTGAGGTTACAATTCACGCAGGCTCACCAAAATTAGACAATAGAAGATTGGAAAAACATTGCCTGGTCTGATGAGTCTCGATTTCAGCTGCAACATTCAGATGGCAGGGTCAGAATTTGGCGTAAACAACATGAAAGCAGGGATCCATCCTGCCTTGTATCAACAGTTCAGGCTGGTGGTGGTGTATTGGTGTGGGGGATATTTTCTTGGCACACTTTGGGCCTCTTAGTACCAATTGAGGATCATTTAAAGTGGTGTTCCAGGCGTGATCTTTTTTTTTTTAAAGTCAGCAGCTACAAACACTGTAGCTGCTGACTTTTAATAAGGACACTTACCTGTACAGGGAGCCCGCGATGTCGGCCCCGCGAGGCCGATCCGTCCATCGGATCGGGTGCCAGCGCCACCATCTTAACAAAGGGAACAGGCAGTGGAGGTCCCTGACTCACATTTAAATATACACATACTAGGGCCAATTTAGACAGGAGCCAATTAACCACCTCAGTACCAGACACTTTCACCCCCTTCCAATCCAGGCCAATTTTTAGCTCTCAGTGCTATAACACATTGAATGACAATTACTCAGGCATGCAACACTGTACCCAAATTAAATGTTTATCTTTTTTTTTGTTTGAGACAGACAAAGCTTTTTTTTTGTGGTATTCAATCACCACTGGGTTTCGTATTTTTTTCTCTATAAACAAAAAAAAAATGTCCAATCTTGAAAAAAGACGTTTTTTTCTTAGTTTCTGAAAAAAAATTGCAGATAAATAATCTTTCTTCATAACATTAGGCCAAAATGGATTGTGAAACATTTCTTTGTATATTATCAGTGTAAATTATTTTGTCTGTGTGAAAGGTATAGAGTCCACAAACTGTGGTATATACTATATATCAGAAAATTGATCAGTCCTGATGTACTGAGTGCCTATATCATTTCTTGAGGTGCTAAAATGTCAGGACAGTACAAATATCCCCCAAATGACTCCTTTTCAGAAAGTAAACAGTCCAAGGCATTTAGTAAGAGACATGGCGAGTTTTTTGAAGTTGCATTTATTTTTTGTCTTGATTTTTTGGAAAATTAAATTAAAAAAAGTTATTTTTTTCACAAAGTTGCCATTTTATGCCTCACACACATCATAGACATACTTAGAATTACACCTGTGTCCAATCAGGAAGATTTGAATAACACAGTATCAATACATCATAACTTTAGGCAAAGACAAAAATGAGGAGGTTAGTTCTAATCAAGTAGGGCTATTCAACATATCTGATATGGAGGGTAAGCCCCTCATTGTTGGATTTAAGTTGAACCTAGGCTGTAAAAGTAGTCTTAGAAAAAGGGGAAAGGGGCTAGAGGAGAATTAGGGCTGAGCCGAGATACTGTTAAGTTGTTTGTCAGATAGGAGGGAGGGGGGGTTGGAGACAAATGGAACTAAGTAGGGCAAGGAAAGGAAGAGGGCAGGAGTGGGGGGGAAGGGGGGTGCGGGATCAAAAGAAATAGGGCTCCCTATTCTGTAGTTTAAGGTAGCAGGAGTGAGTCATTGAAGTCAGGGGGTAGGAAATGAGCTATCCAGTCTCCATAATTTTTCGTGGGAGGCAACTTTGTCTAGGAAGACTGCTTCAATCTTGGTGTGGATTATTGCCTGAGTGATTCTGTGTTTCATTGCCAAAATATATAGATTAGGGGATTTCCAGGTCTTTGCTATGGTCTGCTTGGCTGCAGTGGTGATGAAGTGAAGGAGTTTGAATTGACAGTGGGTCACAGTCAAAGGTTTGTTGTTCAGGAGAGCTACGGTAGGGTCAGGTTGCAATGACGTCTCGAATAGGGTTGAGAGGATCTTGAACACTTCAGTCCAGAATGTTTGTGCCGGGGGACATTCCCACTATGTGTGAACATGTGTGCCTGGTGTAGTACAGCCTCTAAAACAAAGTGGGGAGTATTGGGGGAGGAATTTAGAATTCCTGGCGGGGACCAGATACCATCTGGTGAGCACTTTGTAGTTGGTTTCCAGGGCTACAATGTTGTGTCAGGCTGACTTAGTTGCCTGCCATATATGCGCCCAATGGGCTGGATCTAAGATTTGGTTAAGGTTGTTTTTCCATTTGCTTGTGTCAGCCGGTGGAGAGGACGTTAAGTGAGATAAAAGTAGGGCATAAAGGTCCAATATTAGACCACGTCTATGTGGGTCTTTTTTGCAGGCCTGCTAAAAAGTGGAGAAGTGGGGGGGGGGGGGGGGGGGGGCAGAAAAATCTGGTGGTGTTTGATCGAGCCATTAGAGAAAAGATGGTGGGCCCATAGTAGACAAGCTTGAATCCAGGCCGAGAAGGAGGATGGGGAAGACCAAGATGGATAGAAGGTGGGATTATGGCTAAATGACAGTAGGGGATTGTGGGGGGATTGTAAACTGAAGCGATGCTTAAGTCTGTCCCAGATGGATAGGCTGTGTTTGGTGATAGGGTTGGTGATGTTGCGTTGTTGTGAGGGTGTTAACCAGAGAAGGTTAGCCGTAGAAAGAGGGTCGCAGTCCACAGATTCTAGTGCAACCCACATAGGTGTTTTCCTTAGTGGCGTCACGCATGGTATTTAGGAAGTTGTGCGGGCCGCGCGGCATAATAGTATTTTGTATAGTTAGGTACACTAAGGCCTCCTCTAATACGGTGAGTGTAAAGAGTTAATTTAGGTAGACGAGGTTTGACTTTTCCCCATATGAATTGGAAGGTTCTGCGTTGTAGAGTTTGCAGATAGTATGACAGGACCAGTATTGGCAGTACCCGAAAGAGATAAAGGATTTTGGGGAGGATGGACATTTTCACTACCGTTGTTTTGCCCATCCAGGCCAAGGGTAGTGTTATCCTTTTGGACACAAGGGAGTAAAGGTGTGCTGTCCAGGGAAAGAAGCAGGTCAGAATGGGGCGGGTACGGGCGGTATGGGATAGGAGTGTAGCTCATTGTATATTATCATCTGCTTGGTGGGATGGGATGAACCCTGTCTGGTCTTTGTGAATAAGAGTACCAATGAACAAGTCGAGACAAAAGCACTTTAGCCAGTAGTTTGATATCTAGACTAAGTATGGAAATCGGTCTATAATTAGGCCAGGTGGTATTATCTGTGTTAGGTTTAGGGATCATGGATATTGCTGCTCTTTAAGGAATCAGTGTGGAAGGAGTGGCCCGAGAGAATTGAATTGTAAGCTTCCTGTAAAAGAGGGATAAGGAGGGTAGCAAATTTCTTGTAGGAAGTTGCTGAAAGTCTGTCAGGGCCTGGTCGTTTACGTGGTTTAAGGGTTTTTATGGCTGATAGTATTTCTTTGGCCATGATGAGTTGTTCCAGGGCCTCATGGTGGGTTGAGGCGAGGGGTAGATAACAGATAGAAGAGAGGAGGTTGTCCAGTTGGGGCTTGTCAAGTGTGTTGGAGTCTTTATATAGAGTGCAAAGGTGTCTACAGAATTATTGTATGATCTTAATAGGATTGCTGGAGTAGGAGTCCTTAGTTTCAGGTTTAGGGGTTTGCGGAGCGCTAGGGCTAGAAACGTGTCTGGTTTGTTTGCTTTATTGTAAAGAGTGTGTTTTGATCTGTGGGGTAGTTTTTCCACTGACGCTGTCAAAAAAAGATCAAGTTCTAAGCGTCATTTTTCGTAAGAGCATTCATTTGATGTAGTGGGTGAGATTTGGAATGCTTCTGAAGATATAGAAGGCCTCTTCTAGTCCCTTATGTCGAAGACATTTCTCTTTGTGAATGTGTGACAGTGGGCTGATGCATATTCCCCTAATAACAGGTTTCTGGGCCTCCCATAAAGTTAGAGGGGAGACTTCTGAAGTGCAATTTTGAGTTATATAGTCTATAACTGCGTTTTCAAGGTCATAGCGGTGGGTTTGGTTGGCTAGCAAGTTGTCATTGATAGTCCAGGAGTGGTGATTAGGCCTAGGGACTAAGGAGGAGAAGGAGGTGATGACCACATTATAGTCAGACCATGAGCAAGGTGCACTTGTCGAGGTTAGGACAAGCGGATAGGTACTGATATTATCGAGAATGTGATCAATACTGGAAAGTTGTTTATGAGGGTGGAAGTAGTGGTTGTATTGGTGTCTAGTTGGGTTCTGGTCCCTTCAGGAGTCTAACAGAGAATATTAGTTCAGGAGTTGCTGAAAGGAAAGGAGCATTATGTGGGGTTGGTGATTTGTCTAAGAAAGGGTATACACCTGGTTTGAATAACCACATATCAGGAGCGTTCCTCTATTGTGGTAGACAATTGTCACTTCATTATCTAAGAGATTGCCAGAGAGTATTAAGTAGCGACCTTCCTGGTCTCTGATCTCCGCCAGGGGAGTGAATGGTGTGGAGAGATGAAATGCGACAAGAGCCCCCCTTTGTTTGGTGGGGGCAGAGGTTGTGTATACTTGGGGATATTGACGGTCAAAGAATTTAGGGGTTGAGTTAGTGGAGAAGTGGAGAAGTGTGTCTCCTGTAGACAAACCAATTGGGGTGAAAGGGCTGAAAATGGCCTAAGGTATTTTTTAAGAGGCATGGTGAGTCCTTTGAAGACTTAATTTTATTGCCACATATTTTTGGAAAATGCGGAAAGAAAATTTAAATAATTGTTTTAAAAAAAGTTGTCAGTTTAATAGGATTTTTCTCACATTCAGCATGTGCTTTCTGTAGCATCACCTATAGCATTCCCAGTTCCTAACAAGTCATACAAGCCTGGTACATGGCTGCCCCCAGGATTGGCATGTCCACTGGCCTGTTGTCTTGCAGGAATGTAGTCAGTGGGATGAGCAAATGGGTTAGTTCAGGCCGGAGGCAGAGACATGGTCAGCAAACAGGCAAAGGATCAGTCCAGGCAGAAGGCTGAAGCCTGGTCAATAAACAGGCCAGGGTTAGTAGAGGTAGCAAGCAGAGGCAACACTGCATTGGTGTGGTGGTGATCAGGGACACTGTAACTGGTGTAGAGGTGATCAGGGACACTGTAACTGGTGTAGAGGTGATCAGAGACACTGTAACTGGGGTGGTGGTGATCTGGGACACTGTAATTGATGTGGTGGAGATCAAGGACAATATGACTGGTGTGACGGTGAGTAGGGACAATATAACCAGTGTGGTAGTGATCAGGGACACAGTAACTGGTGTGAAGGTGATCAGGGGCACAGTTACTGGTGTTGCAGTGATTAGGAACACTGTAACTGGTGTAGTGGTGATCAGGAACAATATGACTGATATAGCGGTGATCAAGGACAATATGACTGGTGTGGCAGTGATTAGGGACAATATGACTGGCATGGTGGTGATTAGGGAAAGTGTAAGTGCGTAGCGGTGATCAGGGACACTAACTGATGAGGTGGTGTTTAGATGCAGTATGTCTTCATTTTTCCTCAGCACACCGGATGACACTGCATGTCAATGCACAACAACACAAATGAAGTTAAAAAAAGTAAAGCACTGGACTGCTTCTGTGTTAACCAGCCCTTAAATGTTAAGTTCACTTTGGAGCAGGTTACATGTTACACCTGTATTGTGGGTGGGTGTAAAATGTAACATGCTCCAGCACCCCCCCCCCCCCTCAACCCCCAAACCAACCCCCTGCCAGTCCCTTCAATCCATTACAGCTGGTTTTCCTCTCCCGTGCATCCACTGTCACATTCAAAAATGGCCCAGCTGTGTGGGGCTCCACCCTGCCGAGATTTGTGAATGAAGAAACTACAAGTCCCATCTTCCACTGAGGCAGACTTCTTGTTGTTCTCAATAGACTGCAAAGGTGCTAATCGTAGTCTATTGACACTTCCTCCAGCTTTCAAACAGAAAGCTCATACAGGGGTACAGACAAGAAAGCTGGAAGATGTGTCTGCAGGAACCTGACATTGCATCCACGATCCACTAATTGCCGGCTTCACACTGAAAACTGAGTGATCAAAGACGGCTGATTGTTCAGTTCTTGGGTCTGCTCTGTGCACAGCTTGGTGACTGTCAACAACTGTTCTGTGCTCACCCTTTCCAACGCTCACTGGGGTACTGGGCTGTGCAGGAGGTGGGAGCGGCTGGCTCAGGCTCTCAGCGGCCACTGAGAGGCTGAGCTAGCTGCCAGTCAAGCAGGTGGACAGATTCTGACATTATTGTCGGTATCCTTGCAGAGCCTGAACCGGCTCTGTGATGTCAGCCAACAGCAGGCCTTAGCTTTGGCCATACCTCTTCTTTAAGCTGGCTTTACAATTTAAGGCTCTGTTCACACCTGTGCATTTTAGGTGCAGTAAATTAAAATAAATTCTGCTTGCTGCATCTTTGATGCACTTTCATGAAAACACATGTTAGATAGAGTTCAATTGTAACTCACCTAAAATGCATGTAAAACGCACCTAAAAGGTAACTCACTTAAAACACACCACACAGATGTGGGCTGAATGAGAGAAAACAATTGATTTCCCTATCCATACTAAACAGCATGGGTGGACTAACATCTTCTGACGACTATTATATTCTGACAGCCAGTACCTGCGACTGTCAGAATACCAAAACATTGCTGCATCTGATTGAATGCAGCCAGTGTTTGGGCAATACATTTCCAACTGGCTCCTTTCATTTTGAGAACGAAGGATATCGGGCAACAAGATGCTGAAAGGGCCTTCCATGGCTTGAATTTTAGCTGGTTCATCAGCAACCAGACTTTTTTTGCCAGCTTTAGGAGGAACATGCCCATGAGAGCTTACAATCTAAGGGCTCTTTTACATCAGCAGCAGTCTCTACCACCCCTCTGAAAAGTGATTCACAGTGGATTGTTTTTCAGAGGGCAGTAGGACAACTACTTTACCAGCAGGTGGATACACTGTGGAAGGGTTTAGGCACCCTAAGGGCACTTTCACACTGGGACGGGCGGGCGTCGGTGGTAAAGCGCCGTTATTTTTAGTGGCGCTTTACCGTCGTTTTTGCCGTGCTTTTCGCCCGCTAGTGGGGCGCTTTTAACCCCCACTAACGGCCGAAAAAGGGTTAAAAGTGCCGGCAAGGCACCGCTGCAGTGGCGCTTTGCTGCCGCTTCGGCGGCGCTGCCTATTGATTTCAACGGGCAGGGGAGCTTTAGGAGCAATGTATACACTGTTCCTAAAGCGCCTTAAAGATGCTGTTTGCAGGACTTTTTTTGACGTCCTCCCAGCACACCAATCCAGTTTGAAAGCACTCAGTCTTTCACACTGGAGTGACAGGAGAGGCGCTTTACAGGCGATTTGCAGGCACTATTTTTAGCTCTAAAGTGCCTTAGTGTGAAAGTAGCCTAAAAAGCTTTTGTTGTTGGTTGCAAAATAGCGCAGATGATAGTGGTGTACAGATATTTATTGCTAAATACATGTTTGACTTACTGTAGACATCCCAGGAGGCATTGTATGGCTGGGTATGTCATCCTCACTTGGGCGGGGATTTAGGAAGCAAAGCTGTAAAAAATAAAAGAACGTATTTACCTTTAAGAAAATAAAACATGATTGTGTAAGTGGGAGAAAGATGACAGGTGTTATTTAAATAGTGAAGGTCTGCTTGATTAGCCGCTGGCACACAAGAACAAGTTTTAATTAGAAATTATCAAATGCCCCTGTAGAAAACAGTACATGGGCAGGACTAAAAGGAACATGAAACTTGGGATCAGAGAACACTTCCATAATATGGTATCAGTGCAGAATATGTATTTTGTAGGTTGTGTCGTGTAGGATATGTATTAGATATATAGATACTGTCTATTACATACAAAATTCATATCCTACAATCAGGAAATGAAAACATCTGTTCAAGAATGTTATTGAATGTTTTGTATTAGATTAGCAAAACATAAAATATTTGGTCTGGTGCCCCCAGTGGTGCACCTTGATCCCTAATATATATCCATAAAAACACAAGTTTTTTTAGAAAGCAGCCACAGCCTGAGTAGACATGCCTGCACCCTGCCAACATGCTGTGGAAAAGAAGACCCTTTCTTTCTGCGTTGAAGGAGTACTTTCTCTGCAGAGGTCTGACACACCCCTCTTGAGTCAGACCGAGAGTAAAACTCTTGCTCCCTGCTGATTGGAGAGCTCTAGCTCTGGCTCAGCAGGGAGCATGTTAGACCTTTGCAGAGAGACCACTGTTTCCACAAAGAGTGCAAGAGTATATTGCAGCATGCTGGCAGGGGATAGATTTTTTTTACCCAAGCTGTGGCTGTTTCTAAAGAAAATGAACTGTAATGCCCCGTACACACGGTCGGACTTTGTTCGGACATTCCGACAACAAAATCCTAGGATTTTTTCTGACAGATGTTGGCGCAAACTTGTCTTGCATACACACGGTCACACAAAGTTGTCGGAAAATCCGATCGTTCTAAACGTGGTGACGTAAAACACGTACGTTGGGACTGTAAACGGGGCAGTGGCCAATAGCTTTCATCTCTTTATTTATTCTGAGCATGCGTGGCACTTTGTCCGTCGGATTTGTGTACACACGATCGGAATTTTCGACAACGGATTTTGTTGTCAGAAAATTTTATATCCTGCTCTCAAACTTTGTGTGTCTGAAAATCCGATGGAAAATGTGTGATGGAGCCTACACACGGTCGGAATTTCCGACAACAGGGTCCTATCACACATTTTCAGTCGGAAAATCCGACCGTGTGTACGGGGCATTAGACTTTGCATACCTGGAATGTATTTAGCTGTATTAAACTCAAAGTTTAGTTGGGCTTTAATTGCAGGGTCACATATACACAATCAAAAACTAAAAAATAGCAGGGATTGAGTATGTTAGGTACCTAGGCATCATGTGTTCCTCATCCACAAGAGGGTACAGTCCAAAGTACCGCTTAAATGAGCCTCAGGAATGTAGCAATAAATGAAGTCAAAAGACAAATTGCAAATTTATTAATCACAAAAGTATACAAAAAATACTAATAAACTTCCACCTTCCACCATCTAAAGACAACCTTGTCTATACCAAAAAAAAGGTCTAGATGCCTCTCACACCGCCATGCAAACCTAAACATCAAAAACTGGACTATATGAAGTAGAGGACTAAGAAAAAATGCCATCAATGGAAATTTTACACATTGCCCAGGCTGTAGAAAAACTCTTTATTTTTCCATTGGTCAGTCTTAAAAAGCCCTAGAAGGTGCATGTATTCCACACTTGTCATGAGGACATCAGAAATGTTTTGTGCAGCATTGTTATGTGAGAGTGCAGAGTCCCATGGTGATGCCCCAGTGGGTCAGCTGTGGATGCCCCTTTTCATTCAACCTAGAAAAGCACTGGATCTGGATTGCTGAGTGAGAGGGGGACAGCATTAACAGTAGGTAAGTATTGCAGCAAGGGATGCCTTTTTAATTCTGCACGTGCTGGTGCACCAATTGCATTGAAATATTCCTAATTTGGGGTTGGAAGGTGATTTATGAAAAGCTGCCATTTATTGAGAAGAACAGTGGGATAAAGTTTAATACATTTCCATGCTTGAGCTCAGGTATACAACATGGTGGAGACCGTAAAAACATGTTGGTCACTGTGCAATGTTGAAGTCACCCACATACTGTTGGGAGATGCTGATCGATTTTTGCTGCAAATCTTGGTCAAAACTGAGCCACCAACATAAGATCTTTCCTGCTTATTTGTTTTCAAAATCCTACAGAGAGTTGTAATCAGCTTGCATAGGAAAACGTCCTTGGTATACGGAAGTTTTATTAGACTTTGAATAGTGAGTCTGAGATCATATGACACATTGATTGTAGGTTTTCAAAAAATCATTTGAATCTTTCTTGCATTGGGGTGGGAACAATCTGTTTGCTTAGTTCTGCTGCTATTACACTGCTACGGTATTTCACTCTCAGAGATCTGACCTAATAATTATTTTATCATACTACTTTACAAAGGACGGGAAAGATGGTAATCCAGCCTTAACCATTCCATTCAGTGTAATCTGAGTAACGTTCGACTTTTTCTTAATAACATTTTGCTTTTTAATGTTATGGTGAAATTCTTTATACAGGCACTGTATATGTATATATTCATTTAATCCTTGTTTCCTTTTCTGAGAAATATTGGAGGAGTTTCCTGTTCCTGTGCAGCTGTCAGTATAACAGGGAGATATTGTTGAAGTGATAATGAGCCAAATAAATATTCCTGCGTTTAGACAGCAAAGCCCCTCCACACATCTCATTAACTACACACTAAAGCCTGGTACACACTTTGAGTTTTTTTCCGTTGAACCCTGAGGCTCCATGCACACTGGCTTAAAAAACGTTGCTTCTACAGGAGTTTTATGTTCTGCCTGTAGAAGCTACTCAATGCTGTCCTATGTGTTCATGCACATTAAGACGTTTACAGGCATATTTTGAACTCAACATTTAGAGGCAGAAAAAACCCTTCTGGTTCACGTTTCTGATTGGAGCTTACTGGCAGAAAAAAAATGTAAAACTCTCCAAAACTCACCTAGACTTTGTACAAAAAATGCTCTACATCAACATTTTTTACTCCCAAGAGAACGGACCTTTTTTTAAGCCCAGTGTGCATGGAGCCTTAGGGTTGAATGAAAAAATAAGACTGTCAGCTCTGGTAGGAGCTCCTGTACTAACGATCTGATGTTAGTAATCTCCTCTGCTGAGCTGTTGTATTCTGACAAGGGGACAGCCCCCCCACCAGAACACTACAGTCAGCGCTCTCAGCCATTGGCTGAGAGTGCTGATCAGGAGCCGGTTGGCTGCTGGTTTTTCAGCATGCACGCCCCACCAGACCAGATCCCATACACACAGGCTGAATGTCGGCTGTTTTTTATTGAACCGGCAGATGTTGCACGGCATTTGGCCCATGTGTTCCTGGGCTTACCAGTGGGTTCACACCAGCCTAGTTTACTGCAGTGTGTTAACATGTGTTGCTTTTGTCAGTAATATTAAAGTACTTTACAGAAACCCTTTGTTTGAATGGGCTGCCTGGTGCTCCTCAAACAAGCCAAAAATTGTGCATGCAGTATATTAGGTAGTGCATTGCCATGTGTTGTGCTGCATTGCAACACAATTATGTTGGGAAGGTTCATTGTACCAATGTACTGTATATAATGCATGTTATTGTGCTTTGCAGTTACGTGTGTGTTACTGTACCACAATGGTGTGAACAAGTCCTTAAGCCGGCCATGGACAGTCTGAATCTCAGGCCGATTCAGCAGGGACCAGCTGAGATTCAAACCATGTATAGGAAGGCTGATTGCACCCAAGTTGATCGATTGCTCAACATGGCTACAACCAGCATGTCGGATTTTTGATGCAGTTATTGCCAGCGGCTATAGCCACTAGCAATAATCACTGTGTGTTCTTCCGGCAGGGACGGCTCCCCATGCCCCCCCCTTCCCACCAGGAAAACACAATAGCTCAGCAGGAGTGATTTTCCCATCAACACTGCCTGTGTTGATGGGGGAAGTGAGCGATTTTCTTTCCTTCCACTTATCGTGGAAGGAAAGAAAATTGTATCATCTATGGCCAGCTTAATATACAGTGGGGACGGAAAGTATTCCGACCCCCTTACATTTTTCACTTTTTGTTATATTGCAGCCATTTGCTAAAATCATTTATGTTCATTTTTTTCCTCATTAATTTATACACAGTACCTCATATTGACAGAAAAACACTGAATTGTTGACATTTTTGCAGATTTATTTAAAAAAGACAAACTGAAATATCACATGGTCCTAAGTATTCAGACCCTTTGCTGTGACACTCATATATTTAACTCAGGTGCTGTCCATTTCTTCTGATCATCCTTGAGATGGTTCTACACCTTCATTTGAGTCCAGCTGTGTTTGGTTATACTGATTGGACTTGATTAGGAAAGCCACACACCTGTCTTTATAAGACCTTACAGCTCACAGTGCATGTCAGAGCAAATGAGAATCAAGAGGTCAAAGGAACTGCCTGAAGAGCTCAAAGACAGAATTGTGGCAAGGCACAGATCTGGCCAAGGTTACAAAAAAAAAATTCTGCTGCAACTTAAGGTTCCTAAGAGCACAGCGGCCTCCATAATCCTTAAATGGAAGACATTTGGGACGACCAGAACCCTTCCTAGAGCTGGCCGACTGGCCAAACTGAGCTATCGGGGGAGAAGAGCCTTGGTGAGAAAGGTGAAGAAGAACCCAAAGATCACTGTGGCTGAGCTCCAGAGATGGGAGAAAGTTGTAGAAAGTCAACCATCACTTCAGCCCTCCACCAGTCGGGGCTTTATGGCAGAGTGGCCCGACGGAAGCCTCTCCTCAGTGCAAGACACATGAAAGCCCGCATGGAGTTTGCTAAAAAACACCCGAAGGACTCCAAGATGGTGAGAAATAAGATTCTCTGGTCTGATGAGACCAAGATAGAACTTTTTGGCCTTAATTCTAAGTGGTATGTGTGGAGAAAACCAGGCACTGCTCATCACCTGTCCAATACAGTCCCAACAGTGAAGCATGGAGGTGGCAGCATCATGTTGTGGGGGTGTTTTTCAGCTGCAGGGACAGGACGACTGGTTGAAATCGAGGGAAAGATGAATGTGGCCAAGTGCAGGGATATCCTGGACGAAAACCTTCTCCAGAGTGCTCAGGACCTCAGACTGGGATGAAGGTTTACCTTCCAACAAGACAATGACCCTAAGCACACAGCTAAATTAATGAAGGAGTGGCTTCACAACAACTCCGTGACTGTTCTTGAATGGCCCAACCAGAGCCCTGACTTAAACCCAATTGAGCATCTCTGGAGAGACCTAAAAATGGCTGTCCACCAATATTTTCCATCCAACCTGACAGAACTGGAGAGGATCTGCAAGGAGGAATGGCAGAGGATCCCCAAATCCAGGTGTGAAAAACTTGTTGCATCTTTCCCAAAAAGAGTCATGGCTGTATTACATCAAAAGGGTGCTTCTACTAAATACTGAGCAAAGGGTCTGAATACTTAGGACCATGTGATATTTCAGTTTTTCTTTTTTAATAAATCTGCAAAAATGTCAAGAATTCTGTGTTTTTCTGTCAATATGGGGTGCTGTGTGTACATTAATGAGGAAAAAAAAACAAACTTAAATGATTTTAGCAAATGGCTGCAATATAACAAAGAGTGAAAAATTTAAGGGGGTCTGAATACTTTCCGTTCCCACTGTACATGTCAAAGCAAAGGAACCACAACACAGCTAACGATATTTAACATGTACAGCCTGTATAAGATTAGAGATGAGTTTGGGCATCGTCCAATCTCACTTATATCTGAATGTCGCCATCCCTTTTTGACATTGACTAAATAAGGGCATATCTCCATATAAGGGCACTGACGTCGCCAACGCCCTTTCCCTTTGTTTATGCGTGCTGCGGGGAGGTGAATGACCTAGCCTTTAGCTGACTGGACTTTGATGTTTCTGATAGAGGTGAGTTCGGAGGACACCCAAGTTCATCTCCACTACAGATGAGCTCAGGGATGTACGGGTCTGAACCCACCTGAGCTATCCTTCAGGGAAGCGCTCAAAGCCGACAGTCAATCATAGGTGGTGGAGGCATTTCCTGGCCCGCAGCTATGTGTATGCAAGGGGCGTGTATGTGAACACACCTGAATACACCCCTAATCTCTACTAGAGATCTCAAGACAGGGATGAAATATCATATGAGGGCTCTCAGGAGTAGTGTAACTGGGAGATTCAGGGCACTCTCCCCCTCTTCTACCGTTGACACAAACAACACAAGTTGCCACTCAGTCAAGCCCATGCTTGAAAAAGTATGTGCGTTAGTGTTCATTATAGACAGGTGCAATTCGTTTCGTTCCAAATTTGTTTTTCAACGAAATTAGACAAATTCGTTAATTTGGAAATATTCCAATTAATGAAAACCCATTTAACAAATTTTTATGAGAATTTGTAAATTTGAAAATTTGTAAGTTCGCAAATTAGAAAATTAGAAAACCTGAAAATTCGAAAATCCAAAATAACTAACTAATAATAATAACCATCACTAACTATTAAATTATAGGTATTGGAATTTTCTTTCAAATTTGGCTGTTAGTGAACTTAAAGAATAAGAATTTATCCGAATTTACGAATTATTCGAAATAACCAATACAGCATATAAACAAATGGAATGTAACAAATTAACAATAATAAATAATAATAAAAACTTATTTCAGATAATTTGTAACTTCAGATACAGTATCTCAGAAGTGTGTACACCCCTCACACTTTTGTAAATATTTTATTATATCTTTTCATGTGACAACACTGAAGAAATTACACTTTGCTACAATGTAAAGAAGCGAGTGTATTAAATTGAAAGAGGACATCATCAAAACTGCAAGGGGCAGACAGCAAATCCTCCATGATGGAGCACCTGTGCAAATATACCAAGACCTCTCTGGCATTACACTTCAGCATAGGCGGACCTGAAACCCCTGTTGGATGTCCTTCGAGAGAAGCAAATACTATACAAATGGAAATTTCCCTTCTGCCTCTTGGCGATCCTCAAAGTCCCCGAAGACCTTCCTCACTTCTGTGCCGCGCTTGGCCTCCCGTTGGTACCGGTACCTAACTGGTACGCAGCATTCCGCTCCAAGCCTCCCACCTGGGATACGCTCAGAGAGGAACCCATGGATGCGCAGAATTCTATGCACCGCAGAAGACGCTCTCCCTCTACACTAAGGAGCCACGCCATGTACCGCTCTGGTACCCATGATGCCAGCCCCACCATCTCGCCAAGGTCCAGGAGAGCCCGAAGGGACCACTAATGGGTATTAGAAGTGGCCCTGTCCCTCAACCTGTCGGCGCAGTTAGACCCCAGTGTGGTCTGTTTCTGTTTTTTGGTTTCTGTTATAGATTCAGATTTTTCTTTTTTTTTACTTTTTCTACTTTTTTCTTGACTTGTTTTAGACCTGGCCTGATCAGGCTATGGATGGTGAACACAGGTCCTTTCTCCTGTAACCCCTGCCCCCTTACATGCCTCTTCCACACCATTTGCACGGCATCTACTCCTCCCTATGCCCTCTCACTCAGCAGCCTCCTGATTGCTGTCAGCTTCACTCTCACTTAGCTGACGATTCCACTAGTGCACAGCCGGATTTTGCCGAACTACTCAGCTCGAGACTACCTTTACCACAATGCACCTGGGCAACAAACCCCGCCCCGGACACATCGCACACCCACACGTGCACTGTCTGACTTCCTGGTCCTCGCAGAGACGCTCTTCAATCAACTCACCTCGACAAGTCCCATGCTCCGGTGATTCACATCCACCACCTAACTTACCCCCATGCTGGTTCTCCAGTCGATCCGGACTCACTACAGACAGCTCATCTCTGCCCAATACCCATCCGACCTGGGTGAGACTTTCTAAGGAAGATACTACGCCCCAGACGCTTGCTCGTGAAATGCTACAGATGTCGCCCTGATGTTGTTCGTCTCTCCCCTTCTACTCGTTTGGACTACTCCGGTATTGTTTTTACAGTTTCTCAGCTCTTATGCCACACACTACTTACCTGTTGAACTGTTAGTTGCTTGCTGAAATCTCAGTACCCTCGATTTACCATTACCCTCCTACTCAGTCTTTGTTTTAATCTGAGACATACCGTTACAGATTATTTTGTTTCTAACTTTAAGGTAAACGCCCTTAGGGCATCTATGTATCTGGCTCTGGCTCACACCCCCTGCCGACGCCGCTACCCCTCACTTTTGTTAGTGAACGTCACTGCATTTCAGGAATCGGCATAGACAGTAGTCTGCCTTCTCCTGCAGTTCAAGGCAGGTGGCTCAGTATGTACTGATATTCACTCCGATTGTATTAGCGTGTTTTAGCTCACTGTGCACTCCCCGGTGCTTACTGAACCCTACCACACACCCACCAAAGTCATCATCACAAGACCCGGAAGGGCGTCCCTTAGGCTTACTACCTCCATCATTACCTACGCATCATCCTGTGGCGGCGGATCTTGCCCTCTCTTCTGATCCTTACTCCCGCGCTCTCTCCATCGCCCTGTTCCTGGCCAACCCCCACACAGGTGTGTGTCGGGTCGCCGTATCCCTTACAGGGATGTACACCCCGCTCAAGCCCTGTACCATACCGATCTCACGCTCGTGAGGCGAGTGGACACGTAGATCCACACCTCTTCGGTCTCCCCCTTGCTACCCCCATGCTCACTCCACGCTCACATATCCCACAACAGACCCCACCCCCTCTACCTTTCCCCTTTTCTCCCCTCCCATTCTTCTATGATGGCGGCCACATCAGACACCCATCCCACTTCGGGTGTATCACCGTCTTTACCCCAATCACTTAAATTATACTCTATCAACATCAGGGGGCTTAACACTCCTGAAAAACGGTCTAAACTCCTGCTTTCCCTCCAACAATTTAAAGTACAAATTGCACTTATACAGGAAACACATTTCCGGACGGACTCCATACCCAAACTACAAAATCACTACTTCCCCACGGTGATCCACGCCTCTAACTCAGAGTCAAAATCTAAAGGCGTAACCATCCTCATTTCTAAACACTGTCCCTTCCAGGTAACTGACACATTACGGGACCCACTAGGCAGATACCTTTTTATTAAAGGCACTCTACACCAATCACCCTTTACTATTGCCAACATCTATGCCCCCAACTCTGGCCAAGTCACCTTTTTCCGCACAACTCTGCAATTGCTCTCCAGCTTCCACTCTGGAACCCTTATTGTCGGCAGAGACTTCAATGTCCCTCTAACCCCGTCCATTGATACTTCAAATGGGGCATCCTCCCTTACGTACTGGGCCTTATGGGCCATCAAACTGCAATTAAGCAACCTACTTCTTCATGACACCTGGCGTACGTTGCACCCTAAGGAGAGGGACTTCACTTTCTTTTCACCGCCTCACAATAAGTACTCCAGATTAGACCACTTCTTTCTCTCCCAGAATGACCTGACATATCTCACTAAAGCTACCATAGACCCATCCCTCAAATCGGACCACAACCCTGTCTCTATGACTTTACAACTACCCACATCACACACAAAGAAACGTATTTGGCGCCTTGACAGCTCATTACTAACTGATGAGATTAACGTAACTCTTCTCCCGATACCACACAGACACACAAAGCTTCTCTCGCTACTACTTCACTGAACGAACTGACACAGGCAAGAGAGGAACTTCTAGAAACGCTTAACAAGACACTGAAACGCAAATTCGCACTGACGCAAAAATTATATTACGAATTTGGCAACAAAGCCGGTAAACTACTAGCTAGGGCTCTCCAATCCAAAAAGGCCTCACACACCATCCTCAAAATCAGCAACCCTGCCGGGGAGACTTTGGTTACCAATGAAGATATTTCGGCACAATTTATTCAATATTTCACTAAATTATATAACCTGCCATCGACCCACACCACCGACACTCCAGTAGACTGAATGACTGCCATCACTGACTTTCTAGAGCAATATGGTCCAACCCCTCTTTCTCTAGACGACGCGCAATCTCTAGACCTTCCTCTCTCCATGAACAAACTCCTCACAGCCTTAAAACAAATGAAGACGGGCAAAAGCCCCGGCCCTGATGGCCTTTCGGTCAGCTATTATAAATCCTTTTCGACCATTCTCCTCCCACACCTAGTTAAAGCCCTTAACACCCTGACACCCGACTCGGCTACACATAACGAGATGCTTGAAGCCCACATCACACTTATTCCCAAACAAGGCAAGGGTTCCACACTAGTGACGAATTACCGCCCCATTTCCCTATTGAATGTGGACCTTAAACTCTATGCGAAAGCATTAGCTAATCGTCAGAGGTATTGATGTTCATCACAAACAGTACAAAATGGCGGCCTACGCCGATGACATCCTACTCTTCCTGACGGACCCCATCACATCCATCCCCAACCTCCTATCTGATTTTAAACTCTTCAAAACCCTTTCCAATCTACAAATTAACTTTGAGAAATCCAAAGCCCTCAATATTACCTTGACGAATGACACAGTTAATCTCTGTAAACACAACTTTCCGTTTGGCTGGGAAAAATCGGATATCTCCTACCTCGGAATTAAAATTACCACCAATTTAACTGATCCCTATGCCAAAAATTTCTCTCCGCTGATTCTGTCCATCCAATGGGACCTCAAGAAGTGGCATCTGGGCTCCTTCTCTTGGCTGGGCAGAATCGCCATATTGAAAATGAATGTTTTGCCCAGACTCCTCTATCTCCTCCAAGCTATACCAATTAAACTACTGATATCCTTCTCCTCTTATAAACATATATGCAGGACCTTCACATGGGCATCCAGACATCCACGACTTAGTTGGGATAGACTAATCCTTCCCAAACGATTAGGGGGCCTGGGTCTCCCAGATCTTCAAAAATACCATTGGGCCTGTCACTTAACTAGACTGGTGGACTGGCATGTACACCGCCCTTCCAAAGACTGGATCAACTTGGAAGACTCCTTCGCGAGTCTCCCTATTGCTAACACTCCATGGATTAATAGCAGACACTTACCTAAAGACTTCTCATCCCACCCCTTCATTGGCGCCGCCCTAGCCATTTTCAAAATGGTGTGCAAATTGCTCACCATCATACCCTCGCCGGGCCCCATGACACCTCTTGACAACAACCCGGACTTTCTTCCGGGCCCGATGCTTAAAGATCCCACCCCTGAGACAACTACCACTCAAGCCAGGGCTCATAGTTGCTTTCGAAACGGTTCGCTCCTTTCTCACCAGGAGCTCTCGGCAACACTACCCAATTACCACATACCCTTCTTTAAATACCTACAATTGAGACATCTCTTTCAAACACCTCAATACGCCTCTCTCTGGCACAGAGAACTCACACCACTTGAACTTCTCTGCTCCAGTATAGAACCCCAGAGTCACTTAATTTCCACAACTTACTCCCTCCTGTTTTCACAACACAGGGTCAAAAATGATAAGCTGGTGCAACAATGGGAAACTGACCTATCCCTGGACCTTTCCTCCACGGAATGGGATCATATATTCACCCTCATGCACAAAGGCTCCATCAACGTCTCAACACAGGAAAACAGATACAAATTGTTCTCTAAATGGTACAGGACACCCGACAAGGTCCATTACTTTCACCTGACCATCCCCCCAACTTGTTGGAGGTGTGGTACAAACAAGGGTACCCTATTGCACATATGGTGGAATTGCAAACTTATACAGCCATTTTGGGTGAACATTCACCAGCTGATCTCACACTTACACACCGGCTTTCTCCCCTGAACGCTACTTACTCCCCCGACCCCCCTGCTTCCTACAAAAAGTCGCTTACCATACCCCTCATCAACGCTGCCAACTTATGCATCCCGGCCTTTTGGAGGAATACGGTGCCCCCCCACAGTCCAAGACTGGATCCGTCGGGTAGACAAAATAGCAGACATGGAAAAACTCATATGCCAAGCCAACGACAACCCTACCAAATTCAATACCACATGGGCAAGTTGGTTACATTACAGACAATCCCTCACACAGACCACTCCGTCTCCAACTCTTACACACCCACCATGCTGAGTCTAGCTACCTCTTGTTCTGGAACACCCAAAACCGCTATACCGCCTGTCCCCGTTCCCACCCTGCACCCCATTTCTCACCTTTAATGTTTTCCCAACACAGTCACCTTTATGGACACTCTACACACCTATCCCCTTGCACATACTCTCACCTGTCCCACACTACTGGCACGGGTTTTAGGCTCCCGACGTCAGACTCTCCTATCTAACATTATCATCCTGACAAACCGAACACCTAGCGGGACTATAACTCACCTCTAACCACACCTTCAATTCTGACCCCACTCACTAATTGTTCCTATATCCCAGCCCATTCACAGCGAAGGTCCCTTTAGGGGTGAATGGAACCGGGATTAGCCTTTGTGGGTGTGGATGTAACCCTTACACCCATCCCGATCTAGCTATATAGAGATGTCCTCACATCTCAAGACTATTGACCCAGTACATGGGATTTTAGAAAATTTGTGCTGCATTTTCTTTTTTTTTTGCACTTGGATCTGACACTTCACTCACACTAGGCGAGCTGGTTATAATGGACTATAAATACTTATTATACGTTTGCATCCCTGCCGATTGAGATGTATGTAACATATTCTTTGTTAACCTGTAAAAATCAATAAAACCTTTTTGAAAAAAAAAAAAAAGAAGTGAGTGTACAGCTTGTATAACAGTGTAAATTTGCTGTCCCCTCAAAATAATTCAACACACAGTCATTAATGCCTAAACCGCTGGCAACAGAAGTGAGTACACCCCTAAGTGAAAATGTCCAAATTGGGCCCAAATGTCAATATTTTGTGTGACCACCATTATTTTTCAGCACTGTGTTAACCCTCTTGGTCATGGAGTTCACCAGAGCTTCACAGGTTGCCACTGGAGTCCTCTTCCACTCCTCCATGATGACATCACAAAGCTGGTGGATGTTAGAGACCTTGCGTTCCTCCACCTTCCATTTAAGGATGCCCCACAGATACTCAATAGGGTTTAGGTCTGGAGACATGCTTGGCCAGTCCATCACCTATACCATCAGCTTCTTTAGCAAGGCAGTGGTCATCTTGGAGGTGTGTTTGGGGTCGTTATGTCAGAATACTGCCCTGCAGCCCAATCTCTGAAGGGAGGGGATCGTGGTCTGCTTCAGTATGTCACAGTACATGCTTGCATTCATGGTTCCCTCAATGAAATGTAACTCCCCAGTGTCGGCAGCACTCATGCAGCCCCAGACCATGACTCTCCCACCACCATGCTTGACTGTAGGCAAGACACACTTGTCTTTGTACTCCTCACCTGGTTGCTGCCACACATGCTTAACACCATCTGAACCAAATATGTTTATTTTGGTCTCATCAGACCACAGGACATGGTTCCAGTAATCCATGTCCTTAGTCTGCTTGTCTTCAGTAAACTGTTTGCAGGCTTTCTTGTGCATCATCTTTAGAAGAGGCTTCCTTCTGGGACGACAGCCATAAAGACCAATTTGATGCAGCGTGCAGCGTATGGTCTCAGCACTGACAGGCTGACCTCCCACCCCTTCAACCTCTGCAGCAATGCTGGCAGCACTAATATATCTATTTCCCAAAGACAACCTCTGGATATGACGCTGAGCATTTAATGTGCACTCAACTTCTTTGGTCAACCATGGCGAGGCCTGTTCTGAGTGGAACCTGTCCTGTTAAACCGCTGTATGGTCTTGACCACTGTGCTGCAGCTCAGTTTCAGGGTCTTGGCAATCTTCTTATAAATTAGGCCATCTTTATGTAGAGCAACAATTTTTTTTTTCAGATCCTCAGGGAGTTCTTTGCCATGAGATGCCATGTTGAACTTCCAGTAACCAGTATGAGAGAGTGAGAGCGATAACACCAAATTTAACACACCTGCTCCCCATTCACACCTGAGACCTTGTAACACTAATGAGTCACATGACACCAAGGGAGGGAAAATGGCCAATTGGGCCCAATTCTGCCATTTTCACTTAGGGGTGTACTCACTTTTGTTGCCAGTGGTTTATACATTAATGGCTGTGGGTAGTGGCGTCTCTAGGGGGTGGCTTTTGGGGCTATAGCCCCGAATCTGGGGCATATAGCCCCGAGTCTCTGCAGGGGTCCCCAAGGGGAGGGGAGGCTCTCTGGGGACCCTGATGTAAGTAGGGGTCTCTCTGGGGACCCTGATGCAGGGGGAGGCTCTTTTGGGTCCCTGATCTAAGGGGGAGGCTCTCTGGGGACCCTCATTTAAGGGGGAGGCTCTCTGGGAACCCTGATGCAAGGGGGAGGCTCTCTGGGAACCCTGATGCAAGGGGGAGGCTCTCTGGGAACCCTGATGCAAGGGGGAGGCTCTCTGGGAACCCTGATGCAAGGGGGAGGCTCTCTGGGGATCCTAATGTAAGGGGGGCTCTCTGGGGACCCTGATGTAAGGGGGGACTCTCTGGGCATATATACACACACACACACGTATATTATATACATCTGTATGCCCGCCCAAGCGTACGACTTTCTTTACTACGTTGCTATGGGCTCTAGCCCCAGATCTTTTGTAGACCTAGCAACGCCCCTGGATGTGTGCTGAGTTATTTTGAGGGGACAGCAAATTTACACTGTTATACAAGCTGCACACTCACTACTTTACATTGTAGCAAAGTGTCATTTCTTCAGTGTTGTCACATGAAACGATATAATAAAATATTTACAAAAATGTGAGGGGTGTACTCACTTTTGTGAGATACTGTAAATTCGTATCCGTTACTTTCATAAACAGCTAAATTTGAAAGGAAATTCCAATACCTATAATTTAATAGTTATTTTTAGTTAGTTGGTTATTATTTCGGATTTTCGAATTTACAAATCTTCGAAAATACGAATTTACGATTTTTCAAATTTTCGAATTTTACGAATACCACATCTAAACGAATGGGACATAAATTTTTTAAAGTTACACATTTTTTGGAAATAACGAATTCCGATCATAACGAATGACCTGAAAATAAACAAACAAGAAAACGAATGAAACGAAAATGAACTAATTTTTTGGCAGTGCACATGTCTAGTTCATTATATGGGGTGGTGTGATTGATGTGTTGTTACAATGCATTGCACTGTTTGTGTATTTTTATTTTACTTTATCCAATTTGAAAATGTTGTCCTATACAGATCATGGTGAAAGTGAGCCTTTACTGCCAATGGTGAGCTTTCCCCAGTATCTATTTAGCAGGAGTGTCTAGCCTGCAGGACCAATACCTGGCTGCCAGCAGGTATGCCCCACTGCACTGATCTCAATCTTAAAGAATACCCAGGCACACCTGGGGACAATGCACGCATACACTCCCAAGAACAATACCAGACAGGAAAAAGAAAAAAGGAAAGTGAAGGAATCCAAGTCATTCAGCTCAGCATCAGATTACAGCCTGACTGTGTAAAGGAATGGAAAGGGGACCGGTGCCTGAAATGCTCTATTCATCACACAGGCAATATCAATCACAAATGGCACTGAGCTGTATTTGATATAATAAATAAGTCTCTCCTGGATTCATCTACACTCCTCCTGAGGACACTTTTATCGCTACTTCGATGCCTAGTGCTGCCTTTTTCTATACTATATATCTTCTTGGCAGATTTGATGTTGCAGAACAAGGCAGCAGAATAACTTGGGTCATTTGATGCAGGCTCTTGAAATATCAATTGTTCTTAGTATGAATAGTCAGATTCTGCTTTCTGCCATGAGAGTAAAATAGACATTCGATAGGATCTGTTGACTTTTGCCTATTTGCTTTAAAGTGACTCTGTTATGAGACAAGTATGGAGGCTGCCAATACAGAACTACTTCTGAAATTGCTAGATGTCTGTCTGTGTTTGACTTTACTGTTTCAGAGTCACAGTCCTGGAACAAGCATGCTGTAAACGAGTGTTAGAACTACTAATCTTTATACATTTACAGGTCGTCATTCTGATGTTTTGACAGCATCGAAGTCAAAAGATCAGAATGACAGCCAGAAAGCTAGCATTCTTAAAGGAGAGTTTAGCAATGGCAGCCTCCATTAATGTCCTATGACATTTCAAAGCTTTTTTGAAGCCTTTAAAAGAGAAGTGTAGGTTTCATAAAAACAAACAGTCATACTCAGGTGGATGCAGCATCAGTCCAATGCTGCATCTGCCCCCCTGCGCCCTCTGCACAGAGAGCTGAGCGATCAAAGACCACTGATGTTCAGTTCTCATGCTTCAGTAAGGAGAGAACTGGTGATTATCAGGCACCGCTCTGTGCTCTGCCCCTCCAGCACTCACTGAAGGGTCGGGTTGTGGAGAGGGCTGGGGGGGCTGGCTCAGGTTCTCTGTGGCGCGCTGAGAGGCTAGGCTGAGCCAGCTGCTGGTGCAGACATCTGGGTGGATCCCAGCATTACCAATTAAGGACCGCCTCACGCAGATATACTGCAGCAGGGCGGCCCACCTGCTCAAAATCTCATACCTGTTCGTGATTTCGTGCACAGGGTCTGGGGCGTGTGCGTGCGCCACTGGCGACCCTCTCTCACTGTGATTGGATGCAGTGGGAGCCAATCAGCGGGTCAGACAGACGCGATGTCCTCCGGGACCTAGCCGATCATTGACAGGAGAGGCAGAACAGCGGCAGAAAGGCAGACCGTCCTTCTGTCAGAGAGGAAGATGGAGCACCTTGTGTTGCCCATAAGCAGAAACACGGATCTCTGTTTTCCTCCAGTTAAGCCATCCCCCACACAGTTAGAAAGCACTCCCTAGGAGCACACTTAATCCTTTGATCACCCCTCATGTTAACCCCTTCCCTGCCAGTGTCATTAGTACAATGAGAGTGCATTTTTTTAGCTCTGATCACTGTATTAGTGCCACTGGTCCCCAAAAAGTGTCACTTAGTGTCCGATTTATATAAGTGGGTGGTGCTGCGCTAATCCTCAAATACGAAGACAAGTGTGATTTAAATAATAAATAAATGCGTGTATCACAAATAGAGTGGAAATCCGTGAAGAAAAAAATATATATAACAATATATATAACAAAAAAATAAAATAAGAGGGTCTAAGTGTTAAAGCTCTTAGATAGCTGGTGAAAAGTGACATATGTATAGTCTAAATGAAATAATAAACCATCACTTGAATCGCCTAAAGTAAAATACACATGATCCAAAATAAATTAACGTGATAGTGGGCCTACCTAGACACAAGTAACTGTCATTAGTAGGTTAAACTTAAATAAAGTGCATAATGAATGTAAACAGCGTGCATCTACAATTAAAACAGCAAAGTGTACAGTGCAGGCAAAAAGTGCAATGAGCAACCTTAAAAATGGAGGAGTAATAGGTTACTCTTTTTTATATAGTGCATACTGTGCAAAACGACATCAAAATAGATAATTTGCTGGAATCTCAAAAAATGAAGTGACAAGGATGTGAAGTGACAAGGATATTTTGATGTTGTTTTGCACAGTATGCACTATATAAAAAAGAGTAACCTATTCTGATTACCAACAATACAGACCTGATAACAGATGTGGAAATACGGGGCAATTTAGGTAACAGCGATCACAGGTCAATTAGTTTCAGTATAAATCACACAAATAGGAGACATAAAGGGAACACAAAGACACTGAATTTCAAAAGAGCCAACTTCCCTAAACTACAAACCTTGCTAAAAGGCATAAATTGGGATAAAATATTAGGAACAAAGAATACGGAGGAGAGATGGGTTTGCTTTAAGAGCATATTAAATAAGGGCATTAGCCAATGTATCCCATTGGGTAATAAATTTAAAAGAGCGAACAAACATCCTGGATGGCTTAACTCCAATGTAAAAATGCATATAAAAGCAAAGGAGAAGGCCTTCAAAAAATACAAGGTTGAGGGATCATCCACAGCATTCAGAATTTATAAAGAATGCAATAAGAAATGTAAGGGTGCAATTAGGATGGCTAAGATAGAACATGAAAGACACATAGCGGAGGAGAGCAAAAAAAATCCCAAGAAATTCTTTAAGTATGTAAACAGTAAAAAAGGGAGGACAGACCATATTGGCCCCATAAAGAATGAGGAAGGACATCTGGTTACAAAGGATGGGGAGATGGCAAAGGTATTGAGTTTATTCTTCTCCTCAGTCTTCACGAGTGAATCGGGGGGCTTCAGTAACCAAAACTGCAGTGTTTATCCTCATGACACAACACAGGAAGCACCTACATGGTTAACAGAGGACGGAATTAAAATTAGACTCGAGAAACTTAACATTAATAAATCACCGGGACCAGATGGCTTGCATCCGAGGGTACTTAGGGAACTCAATCAGGTGATTGCCAGACCGTTGTTCCTAATTTTTACAGACAGTCTATTGACTGGAATGGTACCAGCTGATTGGAGAAAAGCCAATGTAGCACCAATATTTAAAAAGGGCCCAAAAAACATCCCTGGGAATTACAGACCAGTTAGCCTAACATCAATAGTATGTAAACTCTTGGAGGGGATGATAAGGGACTATATACAAGATTTTAGTAATAAGAATGATATCATTAGCAGTAATCAGCATGGATTCATGAAGAATCGTTCTTGCCAAACCAATCTATTAACCTTCTATGAGGAGGTGAGTTGCCATCTAGATAAAGGAAGGCCTGTAGACGTGGTGTATCTGGATTTTGCAAAAGCATTTGACACAGTTCCCCATAAACGTTTACTGTACAAAATAAGGTGCGTTGGCATGGACCATAGGGTGAGTACATGGATTGAAAACTGGCTACAAGGGCGTGTTCAGAGGGTGGTGATAAATGGGGAGTACTCAGAATGGTCAGGGGTGGGTAGTGGGGTTCCCCAGGGTTCTGTGCTGGGACCAATCCTATTTAATTTGTTCATAAACGACCTGGAGGATGGGATAAACAGTTCAATCTCTGTATTTGCAGACGATACTAAGCTAAGCAGGGCAATAACTTCTCCGCAGGATGTGGAAATCTTGCAAAAAGACCTGAACAAATTAATGGGGTGGGCGACTACATGGCAAATGAGGTTCAATGTAGAAAAATGTAAAATAATGCATTTGGGTGGCAAAAATATGAATGCAATCTATACACTGGGGGGGAGAACCTCTGGGGGAATCTAGGATGGAAAAGGACCTGGGGGTCCTAGTGGATGATAGGCTCAGCAATGGCATGCAATGCCAAGCTGCTGCTAATAAAGCAAACAGAATATTGGCATGCATTAAAAGGGGGATCAACTCCAGAGATAAAACAATAATTCTCCCGCTCTACAAGACTCTGGTCCGCCCGCACCTGGAGTATGCTGTCCAGTTCTGGGCACCAGTCCTCAGGAGGGACGTACTGGAAATGGAGCGAGTACAAAGAAGGGCAACAAAGCTAATAAAGGGTCTGGAGGATCTTAGTTATGAGGAAAGGTTGCGAGCACTGAACTTATTCTCTCTGGAGAAGAGACGCTTGAGAGGGGATATGATTTCAATTTACAAATACTGTACTGGTGACCCCACAATAGGGATAAAACTTTTTCGCAGAAGAGAGTTTAATAAGATTCGTGGCCACTCATTACAATTAGAAGAAAAGAGGTTTAACCTTAAACTACGTAGAGGGTTCTTTACTGTAAGAGCGGCAAGGATGTGGAATTCCCTTCCACAGGCGGTGGTCTCAGCGGGGAGCATTGATAGCTTCAAGAAACTATTAGATAATCACCTGAATGACCGCAATATACAGGGATATGTAATGTAATACTGACACATAATCACACACATAGGTTGGACTTGATGGACTTGTGTCTTTTTTCAACCTCACCTACTATGTAACTATGTAACTATTACTCCTCCATTTTTAAGGTTGCACATTGCACTTTTTGCCTGCACTGTACACTTTGCTGTTTTAATTGTAGATGCACGCTGTTTACATTCATTATGCACTTTATTTAAGTTTAACCTACTAATGACAGTTACTTGTGTCTAGGTAGCCCCACTATCACGTTAATTTATTTTGGATCATGTGTATTTTACTTTAGGCGATTCAAGTGATGGTTTATTATTTCATTTAGACTATACATATGTCACTTTTCACCAGCTATCTAAGAGCTTTAACACTTAGACCCTCTTATTTTATTTTTTTGTTATATATATTGTTATATATATTTTTTTCTTCATGGATTTCCACTCTATTTGTGATACACGCATTTATTTATTATTTAAATCACACTTGTCTTCGTATTTGAGGATTAGCGCAGCACCAGCCACTTATACAAATCTATCTAAAAGGTCAGGTGTTTACCTTATCGGTGCATGCGGCTTTTACATCCACAGCCGCTTCCATATTTGATAGCGCTGGAATAACTCCCCTATATACTAGTGTCCGATTTGTCCACCACAATGTTGCAGTCCCGCCAGTAAAAAAGAAATAAATCCATAAATCTTTTACATAGTTTGTAGACGCTATAACTTTTGTGCAAAACAATCAATATATGCTTATTGGGATTTTTGTTTTACCAAAAATATGTAGCAGAATACAGATTGGCCTAAATTGATGAAGAAATTCGATTTTTGAAAATTTTTTATGGGTATGTTTTATAGCATAAAAAATAAAAACTGCAGAGGTGATCAAAAAGCACCAAAAGAAAGCTCTATTTGTGGGAAAAAAGGACATAAATTGTATTTGGGTACAGCATCCCATGTTGCCAGTTAAAGTAGCACAGTGCACTATCGCAAAAATGGCCTGGTCATGAAGGGGAGGGGGTAAACCTTCCAGGGCTTAAGTGGGTAAAGGCAGGATCTCTCCAGAGCCTGGATAGGCTGAGTGACATCAGCTTATAGCAGACTTTAGCTCGCTGTCAGCTGAATATGGGGTCACAGGGGTACAGAACAAAGTGCACTCCTGGGATCCCCAGGAGAAGTAGGGCCAAAAGATTTCTGGCTCTACTTCTCCTTTAACCACTTCAGCCCCGGAAAAATTTACCCCCTTTTTACAATTTGGCACTGCGCCTCTTGAAATGGTAATTGCGGGGTCATGCGATGCTGTACCCAAACAAAATTTGCATCCTTTTTTCCCACAAATAGAGCTTTCTTTTTGTGGTATTTGATCACCTCTGCGATTTTCATTTTTTGCACTATAAACAAAAAAATAGCGACAATTTTGAAAAAAAACAATATTTTTTACTTTTTGCTATAATAATATCCCCAAAAATGTTTTTAAAAAAAAATTTCTTCATCAGTTTAGGCCAATATTCTTCTACATATTCTAGGTAAAAAAAAAAATCGCAATGAGCTTATATATTGATTGGTTTGCACAAACGTTATAGCGCCTAAAAACTATGGGAAAGATTTATGGCATGTTTATGGCATTTTTATTATTATTTTTTCTTACTAGTAATGGTGGTGATCTGCGATTTTTATCAGGATTGTGACATTGTAGCGGACATATTGGACACTTTTGACACATTTTTGGGACCATTGACATTTATACAGCGATCAGTGCTATAAAAATGCACTGATTACTGTGTAAAAGTCACTGGTAGGGAAGGGGTTAACGCTAGGGAGTGATAAAGGGGTTAAATGAGTGCTTACTCAGTATGTTCTAACTGTATGGGGATAGGACTGAGTAAGAGAGGATATCTTTCTCATATCATTGTTTCTATTTACTAGGAACAAACGACATGTCTCTTCTCCCCTGACAGCACAGAGATTTGTGTGTTTACACACACAAATCCCTGTTCTGGCACTCGTGCACATGATCGCGTGCTCGCCCTCTGGAGGCTCTTAAAGGGCCGATGTACGCATACGGGATTTTGCGCACCAGTGCCACCATGCCGACGTATATCGGCGTGAGCCTGGCGGCAAGTGGTTAAAACAGCTCCTTTAAAGAGAAATTCAGATCCTATTAGGATCTGTGTTAAAGCCCAACTAGAAAAAAACAACTTTTGCAGTGCTCCCCCCCAGTCAAACCTCCTGCAAGAGTCTGCCCAAGGTCGTATGAACAACCGGTGAGCTTTAATTTGTCCTCATCTTCAAAAGCCATGCTGGTCTACCTTTTTGCGCTTCTTATAAAGTTATTTTAAAAAAAAGTGACTGGCCCCTGTGTAATTGATGAAGAAATTAGATTTTTGAAATTTTTTTATGGGTATGTTTTATAGCATAAAAAAATAAAAACTGCAGAGGTGATCAAATAGCACCAAAAGAAAGCTCTATTTGTGGGAAAAAAGGACATAAATTGTATTTGGGTACAGCGTCCCATGCTGTCAGTTAAAGTAGCACAGTGCACTACCGCAAAAAATGGCCTGGTCATGAAGGGGAGGGGGTAAACCTTTCAGGACTTAAGCACACTCGATCCTGCACTCTCTGTGTTACACACTCCTGACCCCTGCACTCTGTGTATTACACACTCCCGACCCTGCACTTTGTGTGTTAGGCACTCCGAACCCCTGCACTCTGTGTGTTACGCACTCCTGACCCCTGCACTCTGTGTGTTACGCACTCCCGACCCCTGCACTCTGTTTGTTCCGCACTCCCGACCCTGCATTCTGTGTGTTATGCACTCCCGACCCCTGCACTCTGTCTGTTATGCACTCCCGACCCCTGCACTCTGTGTGTTATGAACTCCTGACCCCTGCACTCTGTGTGTTATGCACTCCCGATCCCTGCACTCTGTGTGTTATGCACTGCCGACCCCTGCACTCTGTTTGTTCCCGCACTCCCGACCCTGCATTCTGTGTGTTACGCACTCCCGACCCTTGCACTCTGTCTGTTATGCACTCCCGATCCCTGCACCCTGTGTGTTATGCACTCCCGACCCCTGCACTCTATGTGTTCCGCGCTGCCGACGCTGCACTCTGTGTGTTATGCACTGCTGTCTCCTGCACTCTGCGTGTTACGCACTCTCGACCCCTGCACTCCGTGTGTTCACGCTCCCGACTCTGCACTCTGTGTGTTACTCACTCCCGACCCCTGCACTCTGTGTGTTATGCACTCCCGACTCCTGCACTCTTTGTGTTACGCACTCCTGACCCCTGCACTCTGTGTGTTACTCACTCCTGACCCCTGCACTCTGTGTGTTACGCATTCCCGATCCCTGCACCCTGTGTGTTATGCACTCCTGACCCCTGCACTCTGTGTGTTACGCACTCCTGACCCCTGCACTCTGTGTGTTACGCATTCCCGATCACTGTACCCTGTGTGTTATGCACTCCCAACCCCTGCACTCTATGTATTCCGCGCTGCCGACGCTGCACTCTGTGTGTTATGCACTGCCGTCTCCTGCACTCTGGTTGTTATGCACTCTCGACCCCTGCACTCTGTGTGTTCCACAATCCCGACCCTGCACTCTGTGTGTTACGCACTCCCAACCCCTGCACTCTGTGTGTTACGCACTACCGACCCCTGCACTCTGTGTGTTACGCACTACCGACCCCTGCACTCTGTGTTAAGCCGGCCATAGATGGTTCCAATCTCAGCCTGTTCAGCAGGGATCAGCTGAGTTTTGAACCATGTACTGTATGGGCATGTTGATTGTATCCATGTTGATCAATCAATCAACTTGGGTACAGCCAGCCTGTCAGATTTTTCATGTGATTATTGCCAGTGTCTATAGCCGCTTGTAATAATCACTGTGTGTCCTCCTGGCCAGGATGGCTCCCCCTGCTCCCTGCTGGGAGAACACAATAGCTCTGTGAGAGGGATTCCCCTATCAACACAGGTAGTGCTGTGGTTGCAGGAAAGAAAATCGCTCAATCTATGGCAAGCTTTTTGCAGTATGGATTCAAAACAAGGTTGGCTTAGGTTTAAATTAACCATACCCCTCCAACTGTTCAGTGCAATTCAGTCATATCCACAATGCTACATGTGCTGCTATTTGCCCATCCCTCTGGTCCTCCCTCTGACCAACCTCCATTTCCAGGCCCACAGATTTTCAAAAGTTCCCAGGTATGCTTGTCCTTGCATCTTTGCTTTATAGGACACCATATTTATACTGCGCAATGAGTACTTGTGCCACCTAGAGCAATTATAGGTTCCCCTATTTATTTTTGGGATCTGCCTGCATATGGCTTATCAAACCCTTAACATAGCATTGCATTATCAAAATCACCCCAAAGTAAAAATAAATGGCACATAATTATAGTTAAAGATAATTGCACAAAAATCTTGTGAGCCACAAATGGATTGATGCCTATAAAGTGAATTCCAATACCTAAATCAGCTGCACACACTAACCACGTTTCATACCGTGTATGTGACAAAATCAAATAAATAATTGTGTATGCGCTAGAAAAATAATAACGTGATATAAAAAATGAATAAAATCAAAATAAATAAATAAATGCAATAACGCAAAATCTATAAATCACAGTAAAAAATATTCAATATTAAATGTTGTAAGCAGTAATCAGTGCCATTCATCTGTGAAAAAAAGTGAATAAAATATATATATAAATATATCGACGTGCAACATGCAAAGCATGGAAAATCCAGGTGTTGATTGAAAAATAATGCAGTGTCCAACAACTCAATTAAAATCGAATCATAAAAAATAAAAAATATAAAGTGCAGAAATTAGTGTCCAAACGAATAGGCATTCCTCATGTTCTTCCTATATGGTGTGCAAATAACGGCATGCTTCAGTGCCCTCCAGTGACCCCCAATGCTCATGCGCTCACCTTTGAGCTTGTGACACAGTGGTTAAACAGTGTCTGAACACGCAATAGAGCCACTCCTGGTCTCATATAGGATCTGTTGGAAATATTCTGTACCTCGCTCAGATAATCACCAATGGCAACATGTATAGGAAAGAAGGAGACTCCATAGCGTAATAACTTCAGGGATTTATTTAAACAATATAAAACCAGTTCCCTCCAGGAGGGTAATCACAAAGTGTGGGTGCGTCAGTGCACCATCCTATCCAGAGTGAGGTATACAGGGATGCAGGAAAAACGTCTGGCGTGCGGTGCGGTGTGTAATCCTCTGCTTGTCTGTGTAGCTCCGTCCTGCCCCTCCCCTACGCGTCTTCGGCACAGGGATTACGTGCCTTAATCTGGGAGATCCCCAGATGAAGGCCCAATCTCGGTAAAGAGCCTATGACGAGGCTCAGGCGTGGGCGTGTATGGCTGCCAATGGAACTGGTTCTCTTGTATTTATTGATGATGTGACTGCTGACAAAAGCAGCAGGATGAATTCTGAAGTGTTTCAGGCAATATTATCTGCTCATATTCAGCAAAATGCTTCAGAACTCATTGGACGGCGCTTCACAGTGCAGATGGACAATGACCCGAAGCATACTGCGAAAGCAACCAAAGAGTTTTTTAAGGGAAAGAAGTGGAATGTTATGCAATGGCCAAGTCAATCACCTGACCTGAATCCGATTGAGCATGCATTTCACTTGCTGAAGATAAAACTGAAGGGAAAATGCCCCAAGAACAAGCAGGAACTGAAGACAGTTGCAGTAGAGGCCTGGCAGAGCATCACCAGGGATGAAACCCAGCGTCTGGTGATATCTATGCGTTCCAGACTTCAGGCTGTTTGCAATTGACTGCAAAGGATTTGCAACCAAGTATTAAAAAGTGAAAGTTTGATGGATTATTGTTAATCTATCCCATTACTTTTGGTCCTTTAAAAAGTGGGAGGCACATATACAAACTGTTGTAATTCCTACACCGTTCACCTGATTTGGATGTAAATACCCCCAAATTAAAGCTGAACATCTGCAGTTAAAGCATATCTTGTTTGTTTCATTTCAAATCCATTGTGGTGGTGTATAGAGCCAAAAAGGTTAGAATTGTGCTTATGTCCCAATATTTATGGACCTGACTGTATATTGAGGTTTACCAATCCTTGAATGTGGTGGGTGCATTTCTTTTCTTTTTTCAAAGTAAGTAAATGTTCTGCAACTATAGAAAAATTCCTGTTGATCCTGCTAGAAATCCAGTGTCATTGTAACCTCCTGTGCACTCAACTAAAAATTCAGACATGCCATCAGCCTTCCTAACTATTTTCTGTGACCTACACAACATCTTGTTCTCTGTGTAATGGAGTTGAAGAGAGCATTAGGTGCTTGTAGTCTAAGGGCTCATGTACACTACAACTTCTAAACTTGAGTTTAGGAACTTTTGGCGTTTTTTTGCAAAAAGCTCCTAAACTCAACTCCATAAAAGCCTATGTGTCCGTACACACATAGGCTTTTACAAGAGTTGAGAAGCGGCTGTGGTTAGGGGAGGTTGCAGCAACCTAGTCTGTTTGTACATGAGCCCTTAATCAGAAGAGCAGCTATAGTGACCTCTCCATAGGTACAGTACAGTGAGTGAGCGTTGTCACTTTAGAACAGGAAGTGTGCTAATGGCAGATTAATTAGGAAAATAGAAGGAAAATGGACTAAAAAAAATAAAATAAAACCAATGCTGCCATCACTTCTAAGGAATGGTAGGTTGCAGTATATTGTGTTTTATTGCACAAAGTTATTCTAAATAGGCCTGCTTTAGGATGTGGTATTTTTCATTGGAGAAGTGAAATGGAAAAAGAAAAAAACACACGATTATGTTTAAGTTAAAAAGAAACATTGAAAGAGATGTTTTTTTATTTTACAGAAATATATACAGTAGAATCTCTCTGACCACATCAACATGTGTCCTTCTATAGAAAGGACAGTACCATATGTAGCACGGCCCTCTTGGGGACAGCTTGGATTTACCTGCTCATCTGCATCGCCATGACCCTGTGAACATTCCAACCCACCTGACACTCTGGGTTCAGACATCCTTGCAACACCTTTGAGTAATAAGACAACACTCAGTATGTTTATATTCTGTTAACATTTACTGGAATGCTTCAGATAAGATATAGTTCTACAAAAGGGGTAATGGTTCAACTGAGCTTTGGGTAACAGCACAAGCTCAGTAGAATGACTCCCCCAGTAAAACAATTAAGACAGCTGGCAACAACAGGATACTATATATACACATACTGTATGTAAAATCGACTACCACTTGAACATAGCCTGAAAGGATAAGCAAAGTTATGCATAGATTCTGACAATACTTCTAGAAAGAGAAACCCAGGCTGGCCCGTTTAACCTTTTATCCTAATGAGAAATTAAGCTAAACAAGGATGGTATAAGGGCCCTTTAAGCAGCAATGACAGAATGTCCCCGTTGCAGATCTTATGGTCTTCACTGGCAGTTGGAGCTCATTAACTGTATCCAATAAGGTGTAGTAAGAGTGGTAGTATATCTTGTGCTTACTGCAGCTAAAGATGCCTATATAAGTTTTCAAATAGAAGTGCAGTGAAGTGTTCCCAAAGTAGAGCTGTCTGTGCACAGTGTCCCAGTAAAGCAACCAAAGAAAGACTTGCAAAGGTGGGCAATTGCCCTCTCACCAACGACCAGGCCAAACAAGCACTGGCTGCAGACCCACTTGCGATGATCACCCGAATGCGGAACATGGAGCGTGGGTTGCTGTATGGTCAAGTTGGTGCTGGTCAGATGTCCGAACAGCAGGCAGCGCTGGACCCCTTCTCGGTTGGGTAGGAAGGCTGTACTCTGCGTGGTAGGTTGCGATCTTACTCTCCCTGCACGGGGAGATCCCTTACACACGAGGCCCGGGAAGAAGAGAGCCTGGGGCGGGTTACTAGGTTCTTTTATAGCCCTTCCCAGCAGTCTCCCTGATGGGATATGTCGTCCGGGTGTATAGCTATGCAGGGGAATAGCCATCTGGTGGAAGTACCAATCCCACAATCTCTCACAAATGATGTCAGTTTAGTAACACTGGGCACTACAGGGATAATATAACTTACAGATGGGTAGGGAATAACTGTTTGTTGCAAGTGTAGTCTATATTGCTACACATATATGGGAAATAAAATTTGCAGTCCTTTCTTCATGATACTGGCTGCACACTATTTAGTGTTTGCAAGTGATATCACAGAATATTGTGTAATAAAACAATAGTGTACTAAAGCGCTGATATGGTGTGTAGTAAATCAATATAGGAAATAACTAAATAATCAAGTCGCAACCATGTGAAAGTGTTCTGTCACCACTATAGTGAATTTAAAAAGCAACAATTAATAGTGTGCGAAAAATTAACTTTCTAATGATAATTATATAAATTCAAAAAAATATAGTGTTAAAGTGATATGGGCAGATATCAAGGGGACAGCAAAAAGCACATCAGCCAACCCTCAATATAAACTGAGATCATTCATCAGAGTTAGGACATATTACAGTCCTCTGAGGTTTATGTGCATAAGACCAAAGTCCATGAAAGTCCTAAATGTAACAAGAGCAAAGGAAAAACCAAAGCAATTCCAGGATGTTTATTCAATCATTATCAGCGGTCTGTACAGTGGGATCCTCCTCTGCTAATTTCCCCACGCTATACTTCTTAATTCCTCCAGTGGTAAGTTTCATTCATGCAATCAAAGAAAAAATCATTGCGCAATGAACCGAAAAACTGTATCCACATCCATACAAAGCATAAGTGAATCCACTCACATGTACTTATAAAAAACAGCGCGTATGAACAGTCAGTTGCTCATCGTGATTCCTCTCCTCACACTGCATACAATGTGTAGCGAAACTGGCTCCTCCCGACGCGTTGTGTCACGTCACGTGACTTTATCAAGGGTCACCCTTCTTTGATTGCATGAATTAAACTTACCACTGGAGGAATTAAGAAGTATAGCGTGGGGAAATTAGCAGAGGAGGATCCCACTGTGCAAACCGTTGATAATGATTGAATAAACATCCTGGAATTGCTTTGGTTTTTTCTTTGCTCTTGTTACAATTTAAGACTTTCATGGACTTTGGTCTTATGCACATAAACCTCAGAGGACTGCAATATGCCCTAACTCTGATGAATGATCTCAGTTCATATTGAGGGTTGGCTGATGTGCTTTTTGCTGTCCCCTTGATATCTGCCCATATCACTTTAACAGTATATTTTTTTGAACTTATATAATTATCATTAGGAAGTTAATTTTTAGTGCACTATTAATTGTTGCTTTTAATTAAACAGAATATTGTGTAGTGCTACCCCTGCAGGAGGCGCATGAAATAGCACCCAGAAAAAGACAAAACCATATAGTGAGCTCAGTGTATTGGTACAGGTTAGAAAAAATGGGGGTTTGAGCATAAATGAACAAACAGAAGGTAGGTTTATTGCTGGCTATCGCAGTAATTGGCATCGGAAGGCTACAAACAGATACCAACAAAGCCTGGGGAATGCCCAGGAAAAAATCCAAGCCTACTTACCACCAGCTTTCAGATAACCAATTAACCTGTCTAACAGTATGCGTTAAAAACAGGGGTTTAGTCCACACGCATTTGCAAAGGCATGTGTAAGACACAGAGCCTCGTCACGGCACCCTGGTGTCTGTGGTCCTAACACTAAAATATGAGTATCCTCACAGTGGAGGCACATACATTCTGATGGATAAATGAGGGCAGGTTCACTGAAGGGGAGCCCATCCCTTCTTAAAGGTACAGGAGCACACCAAACACCCAGCAGGTAGCACAACAGCTGCAAAGGTGTTGGTGCGCTGCTGGACCATTGTGCTGCAGCCATTGTGCTACCTGCTGGGTGTTTGGTATGTTCCTGTACCTTTAAGAAGGGTTGGGCTCCCCTTCAGTCCACCTGCCCTCATTTATCCATCAGAATGTATGTGCCTCTACTGTGGGGACACTCATATTTTAGTGTTAGGACCATAGATACCAGAGTGCCGTAACAAGGCTCTGTGGCTTACACATGCCTTTGCAAATGCGTGCGGACTAAACCCCTGTTTTTAACGCATACTGTTAGACAGGTTAATTGGTTGTCTGCGAGCTGGTGGTAAGTAGGCTTGGATTTTTTCCTGGGCATTCCCCAGGCTTTGTTGGTATCAGAAGGTAGGTTTAGTCTGCAAGACAGTATAATCACTATGCCAAGGTACCTTAGTACAGAGTTTTGTACCACTAGACTGGGATTAACTCATGACTCCACATCGTCTATGTGCAGTCGCGTAACCGCCCGGCTGACTCCCTCTGTAGTCCTTAGATCAGGGAAGGAAAGTGGCGGGCAGTCACGTGACCACACATTGGTGATGTGAAAAAAAAAGGTATTTAGCTGCAGAATTGAAAAAAAAACACATACACTGTGTAGTATAGCTTGTTATAACAGAGGGGCTGGCAGTAATTGTGAGCACTGAATTTACAACCATTGTGATACAGGAGCTGTGTTACTGGCCAGATCACCAGGTGAAAACAGAGGGAACAAAGTACAAAAAAAGAAATTAATGCAGCCACCACATCTAATGCTTGGTAATCTGCAATATATTACATTTTTGATTTTGGGTTTAATACCGCTTTAAAGCTGTTGTTGAAATACAAGAGGCGTGTATATTCTTACTTGAATCTTGGTGTGCTTTGTGTATTTCTTCCATATTTGTGCAGTAATTCAGTGTAAAACTTTATATCTAATTCAAAAACTTGCGCTGAAGGGTTAACTCAAGTGGTGAAATATGAATAAGCAAAAATTGCTAAAATTAATAGGAAGACCGCAACTGCTGCGCAAAGGTGCTACAAACTTAAAGCAATGAAAAATATATAAAGCAGTGCTAGCAGCCTATATCAACCAATATATATCCTAATAGACAGTACCTAATACATCAATGTTAAGAGAAAACAAAAAACATAAAATCTAAAAGTGCTCAGGTGCTTCAGTGAAAGGAGCAACGGTGCTCCAAAACTTTTGGATCGGTGAAGTGGCTCCCCCTTTGATCCAGTGGCTCCCCCTGGATATGCTGGATGGTTCCTCAGTAAAATTTTGCAGGGAGACGTTTTAAGACAGGAAGTATATGTCACACTCCATAGATGGGGAAACAGAGAGAGAACTCATAGTGAAATAACGTTTGGCATCAATTATCAAGCGCATTCAATGTGCAACTTACAGGATTTTTGCCAAAAACAGGCATCAGTAAAAAAATCATTCGAATTCGCCACTAAATGGCGTGCGTTCCACGGAGACAGAAATTTGCATCACTGGTTAACACGAACCGGAAGTACGTTGACACGTTTTGCCCCTCCTCCAGGACGTCATCAAGAACACCCTGGATGCCCTGGAGGAGGGGCGAAACGCGTCAAGAAATCCCTTGGTAATTGATGCCAAACGTTATTTCACTATGAGTTCTCTGTTTCCCCATCTATGGAGTGTGGTATATCCTTCCTGGCTTAAAACGTCTCCCTGCAAGATTTTACCGAGGAACCATCCAGCATATCCCCAGATCATTTGATCAATGCCTTTTTGATCCCAGACTGCGAAGCTGAGGATCCAATAATTTTGGTGAGTGGGGACACCAAAGGGGGAGCCACTTCACTGATCCAAAAGTTTTGGAGCACCGTTGCACCTTTCACTGAAGCACCTGAGCACTTTTAGATTTTATGTTTTTTGTTTTCTCTTAACATTGATGTATTAGGCACTGTTTATTAGGATATATATTGGTTGATATAGGCTGCTAGTGCTGTTTTACATATTTTTCAGTGTGAAATTTTATCTCTGAGCAGGAGTTTCCTGCAATAAAGACCAGTCACTGCTGCTTTTTCTTGTTGTGCAGGGTGAGTGGTCTTGTCTCCGCCCCCCTCCTGTAATTTTCTGTAGGCAGCCTGCAGTGGGTGGTGCCTGCTGAGTCCCTCCCAAAGCTCTGCTCTCTGCACAGGCTATGTGAGGCACAATGATGATGCCACCGCTAAAATAATGTGTGTTTTAAAGGTATACCCTGCACATAAAATGGGTTTACTGTATGACCTACATGGCTAAAAAAGAATATGTTTAAATAAAAAAAGATTTGTCCAGAGTTTAGCTTTAAAGAGCTCTTTCATGGCAGGCAATACTCAAACTAGGAGTTGTGCAATCCACGGCCATTTCATATAATCCATTTCTTTAGTGACGGTAATCTGTTTTTTGTTATAACAAAGAAAGTTTACAGTGGTAATGAGAAAAAAAGACCACATGTCAAACTTTTATGTAAATGAAATCTATTTCTGGCTTGAAAATAGAAGTCTACCAGTCCAATATACTGTAGGTGAAAAAGATTAAGATAATATTTTTCTGTTATCTTTTGTGGTGATTATGGTAATCTAAAATAAATAACTACAGAACTGGATTTTAAAGTGTTTAATCATATTTGCCTTTTGTATTTCATTTTCCAGCACTGTTTGGCAGAGTCATTTTTTAAAATAAATGTAATGAAAAGATATGTACTCAGTAACTGATAGCGGGATGCCTGGGTCTAGTTATGTGTCAGCAAGGCATAATATACACTATGAGGTCTATTTTAAAATTGTTCAGTTCAAGATTCACACTTTTATCATTTGAATTTGATTGGAAAAATGTGTGAATCCTGGGTAAACATTGTATAAATCTTGTGAGAAAACATTTACAAATAGACTCCTATACTATATTAGTATTCACCAGTAATATGATTAGTTCAAATATCCTCTTTACCATGTAATGTGGTTTGCCTTAAAGGGTAAGTTCACCTTTACACAAAAAATCTGTAAGGTGAACTTACACAGGACCCCTTCCTAACCCCTCCCACCTTAGTCCCGCAGCGCAGCGATCTCCCGTTCTGAGCCCCGGTATAGCCGCCTCAGAAGTCCAGGGGTTAGAAATTCCCACAGATGAATCTCCAAAATGTACCCCATCAGAAGGGACATTTCAGAGCATAATCAGAACCAATCAGAACCCGCGTAGCTTGTCCTGTCAGCGGGGAAGAAGATACGTGAATGCAGAGGGGATTTCTAAGCCCCGGACCCGGAGGCACCTATATCGGGGCTCAGAGGGGGAGATAAGGTCAGTCTCTTGCATTTGTGGCTGTGTGTGGTGAAGAGTCTAAGGATGAGCTCAGGCGTGTTATTTGGATATATATATCTTTTGTGGCCCCCAACAAATCCCCAAACGCCGCTCTTGACTAACGATGAGCTCAGACGTGTTATTTGGATATACCATATTTATCAGCGTATAACACGCACCTTCAGTTTAAAAGGGAAGTTTCAAAAAAAGACTAAAATGCAGCCTAATCAGTGCCCATCTACAGCCTCACCATTGCCATGAATGCAGCCTCACCATTGACGTGAATGCAGCCTCAGCATAGCCTCACCATTGCCATGAATGCAGCCTCACTATTGACGTAAATGCAGCCTCACCATTGCCATGAATGCAGCCTCACCATTGCCATGAATGCAGCCTCACAAGAGCCATGAATGCAGCCTCACCATTGACATGAATGCAGCCTCACCATTGGCATGAATGCAGCCTCACAAGTGCCATTAATGCAGCCTCACCAATGCCATGAAAAAAGCCTCTGAATGCAGCCTCACCATTGCCATGAATGCAGCCTCACCATTGCCATCAGTGCAGCCTGATCCATGCCCATCTGCAGCCTTCGGAGGGGACAGGGAGGGGGCAGGACAAGCACCAACAGATTACATACAGGAGAATCTCCTATTTCCTTGGCAGCCTCTTTCATACAAAGTCCCGCCTCCTATGATAGACAGAACAGTCGTCCAATGCCAGCCCAGGAGACGGACTTCCTATTACAGGGGCTGCCGAGTAAACAGGAGATTCTCCTAAATGTAATCTGACGGCACTCGTCCTGCCCCCTCCCTGTCCCCTCCGAGGAGCGATAAATATGCTATAAATCTTTTGTGGCCCCCCCCAACACAGATTCGTTGGGGGCTACAAAAAATATATATATCCAAATTACCAGCGGGGCCACATTAAACCGGAGCACAGGCCGCAATTGGCCCGCAGGCCAGTCTTTGGACATGCCTGTCCTAGAGATTAAGAAATATTTTTTAAAACATTTTTTAGGCATGTTGTGTGAATGGAAACACATAGCAAACATGTAGTGTTTTTTTTCAGATGTGACAAATATAAAATATGCTTTAAATTCAGTTTTCTAAGTGTATTTCTTGACAATTTTTTTTTTGGAAAGAATGAGAAGGGTTCAGAGCCCTGTCAGGTTTTTACTAATATCTCTATTAGATAGATTTATGCTCACTTCCTCTCCTTCTGCCAATGTTTTACCTGAAAGGAAGAGAGGTGATTTCACCAACAGCAACAGAGAGAAATACTTTTTTAGTAGAGTAGAGGAAGGCTATTACCTCTGTCAGATTTTTATTTTTAAAACAAGTAGAGATGAGGTGCTGGATTCGAATTTTCAGAAGATTGTTTAAAATGTAGTAAAGCACAGTGGCTCTAGTGAGGCAGGTCTGGACAAAAACGGGATGCCTGTCAATCAGGGGGCCCAGATTTCAGTTTCACGTGTACAAAGTCCAAAGGGGGTGGCATACAAACAGTCAGAGAATATAAAAACCTTTAATAAATAGTGTTGGTTCACAAAGGAGCACACAGAACAGTCAACGAGTTTCAGGGGCTCAGAGACTTCCCCCTCCTTCAGGGCTAAACACAGACATGAACACCTATGATTTTCTATTATGATTCATTAAAAACTAGAGTATATCAAATTTTATACAACCTATAAATATATGAATACAAATATCCAAACAGGGTTGATTAAAGTCTACGTTCACCTTAAAAAAATAAAAATGAATGCAAATATTTTTGCAGGGAAAAACTGGTGTGTTTTTAAAGTAGCATGCACTGGTAGTCCATTAGGAAGTACAAACCCGTCTGCCATTGTGGTTGATGGGACTTTTAGGTAATTCAATCACAGATTACTGAGCCCTGCGCAGCCACGCAATATTTAAAAGTGACAGTGGCTGCAGGGGAGAAGAACCCCTCCATGCTGTCACGAGGATAAAATTTACTGTGCTTTCCAGGGAATTAGGAGCCACAGGTGGTATGTACAGCTTGCCACACAGTGAATGGCTGTATGCTCCTGCACAGGGGAGTCAGTGTTTACCTGTGCAGGCAAACATGGCATATTTCCCAAATGTGCTAGTTTTGCGTTCAGGGAAGTACACTGCAAGCACAGGCGCGAGTAAACACCGATAAGCAGGAGCATTTGCATTTACACGAGTTTAGACGCTTACAGCTGTTCACTTGTATGGTCAGCCGCACATGCCATCTGCGGCTTCCTGGGCATGAGAAAGCACTGGGATTTTTAAACTTGAGCATTTTTAACCACTTCAGCCCCGGAAGATTTGGCTGCAGAATGACCGGGCCATTTTTTGCGATTCTGCACTGCGTTGCTTTAACTGACAATTGCGCGGTCGTGCGACGTTGCACCCAAACAAAATTGATGTCCTTTTTTCCCCACAAATAGAGCTTTCTTTTGGTGGTATTTGATCGCCTCTGCGGTTTTTATTTTTTGCACTATAAACAAAAAAAGAGCGACAATTTTGAAAAAAAAACAATATTTTGTACTTTGCTGTACTTTGCTGTAATAAATATCCCCATTTAAAAAAGCTATTTTTTTCTCAGTTTAGGCCGATATGTATTCTTCTACATATTTTTGGTAAAAAAAAAAAAAAAAATCGCAATACGCATATATTGATTGGTTTGCGCATAAGTTATAGCGTCTACAAAATAGGGGATAGATTTATAGCATTTTTATTATTTATTTTTTTTACTAGTAATGGCAGCGATCTGTGATTTTTATCGTGACTGCGACATTATGGCAGACACATTGGACAATTTTGACACATTTTTGGGACCATTGGCATTTATACAGCGATCAGTGCTATAAAAATGCATTGATTACTGTAAAAATGTCACTGGCAGTGAAGGGGTTAACTGTGTTCCCTGGGGGATGATTCTAACTGAAAGGGGAGTGGACTGACTAGAGGAAGTGAGGGATCGTGGTTCCTAGCTAATAGGAACACACGTTCTGTCATTCCCCTCAGAGCAAAACACGGATTTGTGTGTTTACACACACACTTCCGTGTTCTGTCCCTCCTGCTCGCGATCGCTCGTGGCCGGCAGTCATCACGACCTTCGGCCACGAGCATCAGCACCCGCGCGCCTGCTATCCCGGTCCCGCGAACTGACGTATAGCTACGACAGTTCGCAGGATTGTGCCGACCTGCCGTAGTATAATGACGGCGGCTGGTCGGCAAGAGGTTAAACCTCTAAACATCTGTGTGCATGAGCCCTATATAAACTTCGATAAACCCTGTTATGACACTTAGAAAATTATATGTTCTATAGAGTTTGATACACTTCAGTTTTAAATAGACCAACATAGAAATTCATATGCCTTCATGTCTGTGTTGTAGCCATGAAGAAGTGAGGTCTCTGAGTCCCCGAAAAGCGTTGGCTGTTTTATGTTGTCACTTGGAAATCAATACTATTATTAAATGTTTTTGGACTTTGAGTGTTTTTGGTGCTCTCATTGGCCTTTGTATGCAAAATTTTGTTTGTTGTCTGTGTTCCTGTTGCAGATTTTCCTTCACATCCTGTCTGGTGAATCTGTTGTCATCAGGACATGAAGTGAGGGTAAATCTCAATAACAGATCCCCAGATAGCAACTAAACCCTGCAGGTTTCCCCACCGTTTCTAAAACCAGTAAAAAGAAAGTTGCCGGCATGACATACTGTACATGTACTGTGCAGTAGTCTCTGGTCCTTTAGAACATGGAAATATTGAAAGCTGGTTATGGTAAGGGTTGAAGGTACAAGCTGCCTTGGAACCCATCATAAATACACTATGGGGGCTGCCTTTTGCTGTTCTCCTGTTGAAAATGCTATATGCCTGACTGTGTCTGAGTTCAATACTTTAGAGTCAAGGTGTCAAATAATTGTCAAATGTACTTATCTTGTACTCGTTTTGGGTCATTGACTTAGAAAGCATTTAAGGCAAATCATCACCATCACAGCTAGCAATCTCAAAAGGAGAGGGCACTTAAAACAAAGTGCACTTAACCCTTTTGCCCTGTACCCTGACCTAACCTAACTCACCCTCCCCATATGTAAACACACCTCAGTCTGACAGCAGGGGCCTCTGCCTGGTGTTTGTTTAAATCCTGGCCTTGCCTTTGCATTGCAGCAACTTGTATGGGGGGCATCTCCCATTGTCTCCAGCCTCAGAACTCAACTATATTAACACTTTCCTATATAAAGAGTAACTCCACTTTTGGTTAGAAAAAAACATTCCCCTCTGGGTGATCTATGTACATTGCAAGGATTTTAACTAACTTTGTTGCTGAGCACTAATGAGGAAAATTGCAGGATCTGCATCCCTTTAAATGTAATTTCTTATTGGGTGTATCTCACCAAAAATGCAATTATTGTTGCAGGGGGATGCTCAAAATCGAATTTGTATCTTTGTGCAGACTTGTGGGAAAATAAGTAAGTCAAACACACAAGCAGGAAATGACATATGCGTTCTGTACACCAGTGTTTCTCAACCTCAGTCCTCAAGTACTCCCAAACGGGCCATGTTTTGGGAACTTCCCTTAGATAAAATAGCTCTTATCAATACCATGTCATTGATATTATTATTATTATTATACAGGATTTATATAGCGCCAACAGTTTATGCAGCGCTTTACAATATAAAAGGAGACAATACAGTTACAATACAATAAAATACAAGAGGATTAAGAGGGCCCTGCTCAGAAGAGCTTACAATCTAATAGGGTGGGGCAGGTGGTACGAAAGGTTGTAACTGTGGGGAATGAGCTGATGGAAGTGGTAGGAGATTAGTTGTAGACATGATAGGCTTCCCTGAAGAGATGAGTTTTCAGGGATCGCCTGAAGGTAGCAAGAGTAGGGGATAGCCGTACAGGTGGAGGTAGCGAGTTCCAGAGGATGGGAGAGGCTCTGGAGAAATCCTGGAGACGAGCATGGGAGGAGGAGACAAGAGAGCTTGAGAGTAGGAGGTCTTGAGATAAGCGGAGGGGATGATTTGGGTGATATTTGGAGACAAGATTGGTGATGTAGCTCGGGGCAGAGTTGTATATGGCTTTGTATGTTGTGGTTAGTATTTTGAATTTAATTCGCTGGGTGATTGGGAGCCAGTGTAAGGATTGGAGGAGAGGGTTGGCAGACACTGAGCGATTGGTAAGGTGGATAAGTCTGGCAGCAGCATTCATGATAGACTGGAGAGGGGATAGCCTATGTAGCGGCAGGTCAATGAGAAGGGAGCTGCAATAGTCAAGGCGAGAGATAACAAGGGAGTGAATGAGGAGCTTTGTTAAAAAGGGGCGTATTTTAGAGATGTTGAGGTGAATTCTACAAACTTTTGACGATTGGACTTGGGGCTGAAATGACAAGTCAGAGTCTAGGATTACACCTAGTACCTTGGCGTAAGGGGAGGGCCTGATGGTTGCATTGTTGATTTTGATGGAAAAGTCGTGGAGGGGGGCACGGGCAGGGGGGAATATTAATAGCTCAGTTTTAGAGAGATTTAGTTTAAGGAAGTGGTGCGACATCCATGCTGATATATCAGTTAGTAAGTTAGTAATGCGAGAGGAGACTGAAGGAGTGAGGAGTAGATAGATAGATTTGGGAGTCATCGGCGTATAAGTGGTATTGGAAGCCGTGGGCGGTTATCAAGTGACCAAGGGAGGAGGTGTAGATAGAGAAGAGAAGGGGTCCAAGAATAGAGCCTTGGGGGACCCCCACAGAAAGGGGCAATGCAGAGGAGGAGGCAGAGTTGTAGGTGACACTGAAGGAGTGCTGTGATAGATAGGCAGAGAACCAGGATAGAGCAGAATCTCAGAGGCCAAGGGAATGTAGTTTTTTGACAAGGAGCAGGTGGTCAACAGTATCAAAGGCCGCAGAGAGGTCAAGTAGTAGGAGTATGGAGTACTGGCTGTTGGTTTTAGCAGTTAGTAAATCGTTAGCGAGTTTTAGTAAGGCAGTTTCCGTGGAGTGCTGCGAGCGAAAGCCAGACTGTAATGAGTCAAGAAGGTTATTTTCACTGAGGTAGGAGCTAAGACGGTTGTAGACTAAGTGTTCTAGAAGTTTAGAGGCGAATGGGAGCATTGAGATGGGTCTTAAGTTGTTTAGATTGGTGGGGTCCAGTGAGGGCTTTTTAAGTATGGGAGTGATCTGCTCATGTTTTAGAGGGGAGGGGAAGATGCCACTAGAGAGGGAGAGATTGAAGATGAGAGTGAGGGAGCATAGGATAGAATAAGAGGGTGACCTTAGTAGTTGTGAGGGAACAGGATCCAAGGAACAATTGGTTAGGTGGGCATCTGAGAGAAGTTTTGTAACCTCTTCAGTAGTAGCCAATTCAAAAGAGGAGAGTGTTGAATGTGCTGTTAGGCCAGGTATGTTGGGTGGGGAAGATGTACGCACAGTGGAGATGTCCTCACGAATTGCATCAATCTTGTCTTTGAAGTGATTGGCAATCTTTTGGGCAGTGAGTGAGTTAGTGGTTAGAGGGGGTGGGGGACGAAGCAGAGAGTTAAAGATTGAGAAGAGCCGACGAGGACTGGATGACAAAGTATTAAGAGAAACAAAGTAGGCTTGTTTGGCAGCATGGAGGCAGGAATTGTATTTTTAGAAGGGCAGATTTCTATAGGGTGAAGTCTTGCAGGCATTTGGTGATGATGAGAGCGAACTGTTGTAGACAGAGGTGGCCAGGTCAGGACCGGACAGGGGAGAGATTATGTCATATAAGTGGTCAGTAGCAGAATAGAGAAGAGAAGGGTTAAGGTGGCGAAGATTCCTACAAGTAATTGTTTGCTGCTTGGAGGGATGGGTGGTTGGAGGCAAGGATACAGTAAAAGTAATGAGGTTGGGATCAGAGAGAGGAAAGTGGGTGTTTGTGAGGTTGCCAGGGTTGCAGAGATGGGAGAATACAAGGTCAAGGGTATCACCATTGGAGTGAGTGGAAGTATGTGTCCATTGTGTTAGGTAAAAAGTTGAGGATAAATTGAGAAGTTTAACTGTAGTTGGGCTGTTAACATTGACAGGAATATTGAAGTCACCAAGAATGATCGTGGGTATTTCAGAGGAGAGAAAGTAGGGTAGCCAGGCAGCAAAGTCATCAAGAAAGTGCGACATCGGTCCAGGAGGCCGATAAATTGCTGCAATCCTCAGAGAAATAGGAGAAAACAGACGAATACAGTGCATCTCAAAACAAGAGAGGGAAAGAGAGGGAGGGATAGGAAGGACTTGGAAAGTGCTTTGTGGGAATGGAAGGAATCCAACTCCACCTCCTTTCTGTCCGTTGGGTCTGGGGGAGTGAGTCCAATGGAGGCCACCATGGGAGAGGGCAGCAGGAGAAGCTGAGTCCAAATTTTGAAGGCAGGTTTCGGTTATGGCGAGTATGTTAAAGCCATGAGAGATGAAGAGGTCATGTACAGATGTGTCAGAGAGGTTACCTGGTTGGGCGCCGGGGCGCGCCGGGGCGTGTTGGCGCTCGCGTTCCTGTCCGTGCTGGGGCGCGTGTCCCTGGGGGCGCCGGTGTGTCTGGGCTGGCCGACCGTGGCGTGCGGGGTGGCGTCCGGGCGTTCGTGCGTACGCGCGTTCGCGCTAGCGCGCGTTCGCGTTAGCGCGCGTCCGCCTGTGGGCGCTGCTTGTGACGCGACCCGGTTCGGTGGGCGTGCACGCCGGTGTCGGGGGCGCGCTCGGGCGCGTGCGGGGGCGCGGCGCGCTTTGGCGAATCGGCGCGCGCACGTGCGCGGCGTTTTGGCGCCAATCGGCCTATTTAAGGCTTGCCTCTATGCTGACCCAGTGCTGCCTGATCAAACAGCTCTGTACCTTGTCCGTGATCATCCTGAGTTCCTGTTTCCCTGTTGTGCTTATCCGTTGTGACCCGGCTACCCCTTGGACTATCCTTGATTGCTGCCTGAACCCGACCCCGGCTTGTCTGACCTTGTTTTTGCCTCACCCTCTTGTACCGCTGCTGCCAGCCCGTTGCCGACCTCTGCCTGTGTGTGACCAGCCTGATCAGTTCCTGCCCAGCATCTGCTCTACCCAGTCTGAAGACCTACCGGTTGCTTGCCAGACCATTGTGCTCCAGGATCCTACTACAGGCCCTCATACCACTCCGCATTCGTGGCCTCCTGTCTACTCTATCAGGGGCCCCGAATCGGATACGTAAGGGAGCCTACCCTCTGCCCAAGCGGACTCACCTGTCTGGTAAGTGTGGGATCTGATAGTATCAGGCAGCCATGACTGAGTCCGGGCAGGGGGCCTCCCCCATGGATGAACTGTGCAGGCACCTAGCGGGCCTCACTCAAGCCGTTAAAAGTCTGCAAGAAGGCTACACTAGATTGGAAGGGCAGGTCCAGGCCCTCTCAGCCTCTCCTTCAGGAGCAGCGTCCAATTCGGCTTCGGCACCCTCTGTAGTGATGCTTCCACCAGAGCCCAGAGTACCTCCACCCGAGAAGTTTTCAGGAGATCGCAGTAAGTTCCAAGCGTTCCGCAACGCTTGCGAACTGTATTTTGCCCTGCAACCCCGTACATTCTCCCTGGAAGTTACTAAAGTGGGGTTCATCATATCCTTGCTGACTGGTGAACCTCAAACCTGGGCCCACAATCTGCTGAAACAAAAGGCTCAATCCCTTGATTCCGTGAGTGACTTCTTCCTAGCCATGTCCCAACTGTACGAGGACCCTCAGCTAACGGCAACGGCTGAAGCCACTTTGCACTCCCTCCAACAAGGTCGCAGAGCGGCTGAAGATTACGCCGTGGAGTTTAGGCGTTGGAGTGCCGACACGGAGTGGAATGACGCTGCCTTGCGTCACCAATATCGGCTGGGATTATCTGACCCTCTAAAGGACGAGCTGGCACGAGTGGGGGTTCCCCAGACACTAGAGGAACTCATCAATTTATCTATCCAAATTGACCGTCGCCTCAGGGAAAGACGCTCTGAAAGATCAGTTGGTCATCCACGTCTTACCTGGATGTTGCCCAGGGCCCCTAGTGCCCCGCTCCAAGCTCCATTGGTCTCATCCGCTTCCGCCCAGGAAGGCTCGGAGCCTATGCAGTTGGGACTGCTCCGTCCCTCTCTGACCCCAGAAGAGAAGACCCGAAGACGCACACTCAACCTGTGCTTGTACTGTGGAGAGCCCGGTCATTTTGCAAGAGCATGCCCCAATAAGAGGCGTAAGTGTCTACCGTCTTCCTCATTGTGTGCACCTGTCCTACCTAGTACCGGTAGCCATTTAACTCTCTCCATTGTCTTGCAGTTACCTGGAAGGAGCATCCCAGTACCGGTCATCGTTGATTCAGGGGCATGCAGTGGATTCATTGACCGGACCTTCGTTGAAACTCACCATATCCCCACTCAAACTAAAGCCCAAGGACTGGCAGTCTTTCTAGCAGACGGTTCCACCCTCCGTTCCGGACCCGTCACCCAAGAAACGGTTCCTCTTTTGGCCACCATTGGCCCGGAACATCAGGAACTATTACGCCTAGATGTCATCTCCTCTCCTCTCTTCCCAATTATCCTAGGGATACCTTGGCTACAGGCCCACAATCCTAGCATCAACTGGGCTACGGGCAAGGTTCAGTTTTCCTCCGAATATTGTAGACAAAACTGCTTACGGGGAACCCCACCAACCTCTTCCCAATGTCTGTGCATGGACTCTGAAACTAAACTCTACCAAGATCTTCCTGAACCCTACCGGGATTTCCTAGACGTGTTCAGTAAGAAGGGGGCAGAAACCCTTCCAGCACATAGACCCTATGACTGCCCAATAGAACTTCTACCGGGTACCGAAGTCCCCTTTGGTAGGATCTTTCCCTTAACTGAGCAGGAGCTGGGCACCTTGAAGACTTACATTGACGAAAACCTGAAGAAAGGGTTCATTCGTCCTTCTACGTCTCCAGCTGGGGCAGGCATCTTCTTCGTAGAAAAAAAAGATCATTCCCTACGTCCCTGCATTGACTACCGGGAGCTTAACAAAATTACCATAAAGAACAGATACCCGCTACCTTTGGTTCCTGAGCTGTTTCAGAGGTTAGGATCTGCTACCGTGTTTACTAAACTAGACCTCCGTGGAGCCTATAACCTGATCCGTATAAGAGAAGGAGACGAGTGGAAGACAGCTTTTCGTACCCGATTTGGTCATTATGAGTACCTTGTCATGCCTTTTGGTCTGTGCAACGCACCGGCAACATTTCAGCACTTTGTTAATGATGTCTTTCATGATTTACTGGATTTATACGTCATCGTTTATCTAGATGATATCCTGGTCTTCTCCGCCTCTCTGATGGAGCACCGCAGACATGTACGAACTGTACTCTCCCGGCTAAGACAGCATGGGCTCTACGCCAAACTTGAGAAGTGCGAATTTGAGCTCCAATCCATCCAATTCTTGGGTTTAATCATCTCTCCTGATGGCATTAAAATGGATCCTCAGAAAGTATCCGCCATTCTGGAGTGGCCTGCACTGACTGACAAGAAAGGGGTACAACGTTTTATTGGCTTCGCCAATTTCTACAGAAAGTTCATCAGGGGATTTTCTTCAATCATAGCTCCCATTACGGAACTTATTAAACAAGGGTGCCGGTTCCACTGGACCCCTAAAGCACAAGAGGCCTTTGGAAAACTCAAAGCGTTGTTTACCTCAGCCACTATTCTTAAACATCCCAATCCTGCCTTGCCTTTCGTCCTGGAGGTGGATGCCTCCGAAGTTGCAGTCGGAGCTGTACTGTCTCAGAGACAGGGTGCCAAAGCACTCCTGTATCCAGTGGGATTCTTCTCACGTAAGCTCTCTCCGTCCGAGAAAAACTATGATGTGGGTGATCGGGAACTTCTGGCCATTAAAGCAGCTCTGGAAGAATGGCGTTATCTCCTGGAGGGTGCAGCACATCCCATCTTGGTCTACACAGACCATAAGAACTTAGAGTACCTAAGAACGGCCAAGAGATTAAAACCCCGGCAGGCCAGATGGGCACTTTTTTTTTCGCGATTTATTTTCCACATCACGTACAGACCTGGATCCAAGAATGTCAAATCCGACGCCCTTTCCCGGATGTTCCTTGACTCTGAAAGAACCCTGTCCCCAGACACCATTCTTCCTTCTGGAAATTTTCTCGTTCTACAGGAAGACATAATTTCTCAAATCAGGCGAGCTTCCTCGAGAATGCCCCCACTTGCTGAAGCCTGTGCCAAGGATGGACTGCTCTGGTTCAAGAATAGGATTGTGGTTCCTGAGGAGCTGAAAGCACGGGTACTAAGCTTGTGCCATGACCACAAACTTGCGGGTCACTTCGGCACACGGAAAACAATTGACCTTGTCCAACGCTCCTTCTGGTGGCCTCATCTTACCAGGGATTGTAAGGCATATGTGGAGTCCTGTGATACGTGTGCCAGAAATAAGACTAGCCGGTCAAGAGCATGGGGCCTACTGAAGCCATTACCAGTCCCAGAGAGACCTTGGGCCATGATCTCTATGGATTTCATCGTGGAGCTCCCACCATCAGAGGGTTTTTCATCCATTTTTGTTGTAGTGGACAGGTTGTCTAAAATGGCCCATTTCCTCCCCATGAAGGGCACCCCCTCAGCCATGGAGACCGCCGCTATCTTCATCAAAGAGATCGTCAGACTACATGGAGTCCCGACCAATATAGTCTCGGACAGAGGCGTCCAGTTCACCTCCAGATTCTGGAGATCCCTTTGTGGTGCCCTTGAGATCGAGTTGTCCTTTTCCTCGGCCTACCACCCTCAGTCCAATGGACAAACCGAGAGGACGAACCAAACCTTGGAGCAATACATCCGCTGTTTTTCAGCTTTTTCCCAAGATGACTGGGCCTCCCTGCTTCCCATCGCAGAGTTTTCTTATAATAACTCTTTACATTCAGCGACTAATCAGTCTCCGTTCTATGCCAACTACGGTTTCCACCCATCCTTCTTACCTGGAGCATTTCCTGAATGCCCTGTTCCTGCAGTTTCCGAGACCTTGAATTTTTTCGCCAATAACAATAAATTGCTACAGGAAACCATGACCAAGGCTCAGGAAGACTATAAGAGGATCTTCGACAGAAAGAGGCGAGGAGAACTTATGCTAGAACCTGGCAATTCTGTCTGGCTGTCCACTGCAAACCTCAAGCTAGCTTGTCCATCCAGAAAACTGGGTCCCAAATACCTGGGTCCTTTCTTGATCAAAAGGAAGATCAACAATGTGGCATTTGAATTGGACCTCCCCAATTCCCTGAAAATTCATCCAGTATTCCACGTTTCTCTCCTAAAACCGGTCACGCCTAATTTCTTTCCTGGTCGTTGCATTGGTCCACCCAAACCGATCAAGGTTGATGGCGAAGAGGAGTTTGAAGTGGAAGCAATTCTTGATTGCAGAAGAAGGCGCAATCAGGTACAATATCTGGTGAAGTGGAGGGGCTACGGTCCCGAGGACAATTCGTGGGAACCAGAAAACAATTTGCACGCTAACGATCTCCTTCAATCCTTCAAAACCTCTCATCCCGCAAAGATGGCCCAGCTGGGCATCCGGAGTCTGCCCTTGAGGAGGGGGCACTGTCAGAGAGGTTACCTGGTTGGGCGCCGGGGCGCGCCGGGGCGTGTTGGCGCTCGCGTTCCTGTCCGTGCTGGGGCGCGTGTCCCTGGGGGCGCCGGTGTGTCTGGGCTGGCCGACCGTGGCGTGCGGGGTGGCGTCCGGGCGTTCGTGCGTACGCGCGTTCGCGCTAGCGCGCGTTCGCGTTAGCGCGCGTCCGCCTGTGGGTGCTGCTTGTGACGCGACCCGGTTCGGTGGGCGTGCACGCCGGTGTCGGGGGCGCGCTCGGGCGCGTGCGGGGGCGAGGCGCGCTTTGGCGAATCGGCGCGCGCACGTGCGCGGCGTTTTGGCGCCAATCGGCCTATTTAAGGCTTGCCTCTATGCTGACCCAGTGCTGCCTGATCAAACAGCTCTGTACCTTGTCCGTGATCATCCTGAGTTCCTGTTTCCCTGTTGTGCTTATCCGTTGTGACCCGGCTACCCCTTGGACTATCCTTGATTGCTGCCTGAACCCGACCCCGGCTTGTCTGACCTTGTTTTTGCCTCACCCTCTTGTACCGCTGCTGCCAGCCCGTTGCCGACCTCTGCCTGTGTGTGACCAGCCTGATCAGTTCCTGCCCAGCATCTGCTCTACCCAGTCTGAAGACCTACCGGTTGCTTGCCAGACCATTGTGCTCCAGGATCCTACTACAGGCCCTCATACCACTCCGCATTCGTGGCCTCCTGTCTACTCTATCAGGGGCCCCGAATCGGATACGTAAGGGAGCCTACCCTCTGCCCAAGCGGACTCACCTGTCTGGTAAGTGTGGGATCTGATAAGATGTTAGCTTGTTACAGATGGTGCGGGCATTCAAAAGGGCGCATGAGATAGGTGGGCTGCTTTGAGGAAGCAGGGGGATAGAAACTAAATTAAGTGGATTGCGGTGGTTGCCAGAGGGGAAGGGGTATTGGAGATGTGGCTTGAAGTTTGAAAATGGCAGACCAGGATTCGGAGAAATGTCACCTGAGACTAGGAGAAGGAGGTGGGTGAGGAAGGCAAGATGGGAGTGGGATGTGCATGAGCGACGTGTCTAGTGGCCCTGGTGTTTATGCCAGCATGTGGGTGCAGCAAATGCAGGAGATGATGGGTGCAGTAGTAGGGTGAGGGTAGGAGTGAGGGTGATATGTGCATGCTGCAGGGTAGAGAGGAGGGGTAGAGTAAGGATAATTTGAGGATAGAAGACACTGATGTGAGAAGGAAGAGAATGAGGAGCATGTTAGTGGATAGAGTGGGAATCTGACTTGATATAAAATAAATGTCAAATGCTGGTTTGCTTGCAGAGTGGTTGCAGAGTTCTTGTTGTATCTTCATCCAGCTTTCATTAAACTGCGGCGGTTACATCACTCATGAAAGAGCCATGATGTCTGCGCCACCCCATAGGCTGCTTTAAATTTATAGGGAGACTGAGCAGGCATGTATTTCTCTATTGGTCATCATAGGGTCTGATTTGAGACACCTGAATGAGGGAGAGAAGATGGTCAATACCAGACCAGACACAGGCTAGGGTCGTAAAGCTAATTACCTCTCTTGATCACTCAAGCCAAATGGGGTTGAGAATCAATCATCAGTAATGTTGCTATTGTAGTGTGGTTGTTATATAGCTAGCATTAAATATAGAAGTTTAAAGATATGACAGCAGAAGACATTTACCAAATATGTTACAGTAATGTCAGTTCAGCAGAGTAGAGCATACAGATATTGATTTAAAGCAGCTGTGCAAAGTAAAACATGGTCCGTTGGGGGTACTTGAGGACTATGACTTGAGGACTAGATTATGACTAAGCGAACCTTGATTCGTGAAACTCGTTAATCTTGCCATGCCTGCATAGAGGTCTCATGATGTCTTATGATGTATCTTGATGGATTTTTATCTTCTATAAAGCAATCATCACTGCTCCATACCTGGGAGTGCGGTCAATCTTTCTTGAACTATTTACTTGAGGACTGAGTTTGAGAACCACTGCTGTACACCATCTGTGTACAGAACACCTCCAGGTAGCCATATTGCATTGCATTATTTGGGCCCTTTCGAGGGCTTTCACACTGGAGCGGTGCGCTAGCAGGATGGGAAAAAAAGTCCTGCTAGCAGCATCTTCGGAGCGGTGAAGGAACAGAGTGTATACCGCTCCTCCGCCGCTCTTGCCCATTGAAATCAATGGGAGAGCGTGGCTATACAGCCGGCAAAGCGCCTCTGCGGAGGCGCTTTGCGGTGGTTTTTAACCCTTTCTCGGCCGCTAGCGGGGGGTAAAACCACCCCGCTAGAGGTCGAATACCGACAGTAAAGTGCCGCTTACAATAGCGGCGCTTTACCGCCGACGTCGCCCCCGCCCCAGTGTGAAAGGGCCCTAAAGAAAGACTACAGTGCTGCAGATTGAAACGGAATTTTTTAAAATAACATTCAATTACAATATCACTTGTGTCACAATTGTATACCTATATAATTTTTTAACCACTTGCTTACTGGGCATTTAAACTCTCTTCCTGCCTAGGCCAATTTTCAACTTTCAGCGCTCTCACACTTTGAATGACAATCGTGCGGTCCTGCAACACTATACCCAAATTATATTTTTATCATTTTTTTCACACAAATAGAGCTTTCTTTTGGTGGTATTTAATCACTACTGGGTTTTTTATTTTTTGCTAAAAAAAACAAACAACTAAAACACAGAAATTTTTGAAAAAAAAAATCAGTTTTATAACATTTCATAGTTCATAACATTTCATAGTTTATAACATTTCATAGTTTATAACAAATTCATAGTTTTATAACATTTCGAAAACAGGTAATTCTTCTCCTTCATTGATGTGCACTGATGAGGTGGCACTGATAGGCTGCACTGATGGGTACTGATAGGTTACACTGATGGGCACTGATAAGCCAGCACTGATGGGCACTGATAGGTGGCACTGGTGGGCACTGATAGGTGACACTGATGGGCACTGATAGGCGGAACTGAAGGGCACTGATAGGTAGCTCTGAAGGGCACGATAGGTAGCACTGATGGGTGGCACTGATAGGCACTGGTAGGTGACACTGATAGGCAGCACTGATGATGAGGCACTGATGGGCACTGATTGGCAGCACTGATGGGCACTGATAGGTGGCACTGGTGGGCATTTATAGGGGGCAATGGTGGGCATTGGTAGGTGGCATTGGTGGGCCCTGCATAGCAGTGGTCCTCAGTGATCGGAACCATTGTCCCTCTGACAGAAGCCGCTGATCGGCTTTCTTTTCTTTCCTCACGCTGTCAGTGTGAGGAAAAATAAAGCAGATTACGATCTTCTGTTAACATCACGTGATCAGCTGTCATTGGCTGACAGCTGATCACATGGTAAGGGGCTGGGATCGACCCCTTACACCCATCTGTGATCACCGGAAGCTCATTGACTCTCTGATCACAGAGCGTGATGCATGCGCCCTGCAGGGGCACCCAGAAAGGGAACTTCCGCTAATCAAATTCCTCCCCCCCCCTCTGGAACCACATTTGGCACCTTTCAGGGGGGAGGGGGAGCAGATACCTGTCAAATCCAGGTATCTGCTCGCACTTCCAGGGAAAGATCGCCGCACAATGCCTGGCCCCTCCCCACTTTCCCTCCGCTGTCTTCGGGGAGACACACAGGTCCCAGAAGATAGCAGGGACCATTCAGAACACGAAACGCGACTTGCGCATGCGCATGCGCAGAGGGAACCAGGAGTGGAGCCGAAAGTCTTCACTGCCTGGTTCCCTTACCAGGAATTGCGGAGGCAGCACCCGGGAGTTGTTCCGAAGATCGGCTAGGGTGCCAACATCACAGGCTCCCTGGTCAGGTAAGTGTCCTAATATTAAAAGTCAACAGCTACAGTATTTGTAGCTGCTGACTTTGAATTTTATTTTCCCAGGTGGAACTCCACTTTAATTGCTGTTTGCACCTCTGGATTTGCAATTCTTCAATCCCTATCATAGCAACATTTGCTGTATCGCATTAGTTTTAAAGTGTATGCACAGCCATTTTTTTTATTTTTTACCTTAACACATGACAAATGTTTTTGATAAATGCAGCATCTTTTTCAACATACGATTGTTAATGAATAAACAGTAAAGGATTGATGAATCAATTCTATATATGATCCTTGACTTACAGGTGTGTCAGATTGACCCAGCTCTGAAAATATTTATTGCAGCTACATACTTGTATTCAGCTTATTCTACTTACTGACTAGTCTGGAAATTGTTGCTGCTGTTTGCAGAAAAACATGTCATTTACAGCAATAAATGGAGATAAAATAACAGAGAGAACAGAAACTATTTCCAACTATTTCCAAGAATTGTTTCCAGGGAGGACACTGCCAGCATAAAGAACACTTCCAAAACCATCATCATTCATTTCACTAAATTCAATTAGAAAGGGCTGGTAAAACGTCTTTGAACCTGCCTCCAAGAATGGGATTATGGACATATAATGTCTGTGTTTAATTCATAAAGATATCCTAATAATTATAATTTAATAAAATGGATTTTGACATCACTATCATTCTCTTCATTTTTGAATGGCGACAACAATAAAAACTCCAGGCCTTTGCATTCGCAAATTATTTTCTTACCCAATTTATAAAATCTTTTTCCGCATGTTAATTGCAAGAAAAGCTACTATAATTCTTACTATCTTGATTTTTTGTAGTTATACAGCTTGTGTGAAAAGAAGATACATCCATAGAGTTCAACCTTAAAGCGGTATTAAACCCAAAATCAAAAACCTAATATATTGCAGCTTACCAATGCTTATATGTGGTAGCTGCATCACCTTTTCTTTTTTTTATACATTTTTCCTTTATCTTCACCTGTTGATCCAGCCAGTAATATTTCCTGTCTTAAGGTGTCTCCACTCTGGATGGACAAGCAACAGAGACACTTTTGGACAGCAGCATTGTCAATCTGGGGAGTGTATAGTGTTAAAGGAGCTAGCAGATATGATGGACTTGACTGAATTGATTGAATTAAAGCTGAACTTAATCCAGGGGTGTACAAACATGGGTTGCAGGGGTCATCATTGCGACCCAGTCCCCTGCAGGGGGCTCGTGCGGCCCCCACCATACGCCTGGATAGGAGGGTGGAGGGCGCAACGGTATATAGATCAACCGATCCCTCCATGCAGCCGCTGAATGCCCACTTCCCCTCCTCTCCCTCCTGCAGACATTCAGCGGCTGCAGAAGGAAAACAGAGGGCATCGATTCCTCCACATGCCCTTCCCGCCGCCTCCTTTTTCCTGTGCTGCTGGCCCCTGTGGCCTTCCCTGGCCCCCCTCACCCCTCCGCAGCGCTGCAGGGTTTTATCCGCCTCCTGCCAGCTGCTGCCGGGGATCTATCAGGATGGAGAGCAGGGGAGGAGGTGGTAAAGGTGTCATTTACTTGCACCTTCTTTGTCCTAATGAATAGAGTCAGTGATCTTTTTTCTTTTTTTTTTTTTTTTATTCATTCATAGCTGGGGCATAGTAAACTATGTACAGAGCTATTCCTGATCATTCATTCTGTGCAGCTGAGGCTGCAGAGAAAGGGAGTGATGAATCTGTCCTCAGTCCTTTTCTCTGTCTCAAAAGTGAGACATCAGAGGTCTGTTTAGACCCCTGATGTTTCACCAAAGCCCCCCAACGGGGGTCCTAAAAAAAATATGTAAAAAATAATAAAAAATAAAAATAAAATAGAATGGTAAAAAATAATAAAAAAGTAAAGCAACAAAAATAAAAAAACTACTGACACCAATTGCGGAACTACCAGGTTCGCAAAGGTCGCACTTGCGACTGGGCTCTGGAGTTCTGCCACCATGGGGGGACCCCAAGACGGCAGGAGGCTGGTCTGCTGTGGAACCGTAATAAAGGGTCCCATGATTTCTTTCACAGGTTCTAGTTATGCCTCTGACTCAAACTAACATTTTTTTAAGCAGTTACAGCAACAGTGATTTTTTAATTTCCTTTTGGGGTAAAGATTTTACAGAAATGAATAAAAGCTGAACATTGGAAGCACCCCTGTAAGTGGTAAATGGTTTGCCTCAACTCTCTAACTGCCACTTTTGCTGGACAGCTTGGAAAGTAACAGGTTTACTGGCAAGATCAACAGATAAAAATATGGGAAAATGGATAAAAACAAAAAGGAATGCAACCACCACATCTGAGAACTGTAAGCTGGAATATGAGACATATTTTTGCTTTGGGTTTAATACCATTTAAACTGTATATCAGGGAAAAAAAATAAAACATATGCAGTACATGCACATTTCCCCATGTTTTATCCAATTAAAAATCTTGCAAATACAGAAAACTACATATTGGTTTGCCAGAAATACACTTAGCTCCTAATTTCCTTCTATGCAATGACACCTCATGCCTTTTTGGGGACTGCAAATGGCCCCTGCCCAGTGGGCCCCTGTTAAACTACTGAATACTGCCTGTTTTAATTTTTTTTTTCTTCTGTTGGTTGAACTTGATGGGCTAGTATCTTTTTTTAACCTGACTAACCGTGTGATTATATAAGTGCCACAATTTAGGGACTAGTGCATGATAAGAACTGGAAGGTCTCCTTGAGGTCCCCCCCGGGAAGTGTATATGGAACAGCTCTGAATTTTTCCCAATGTTCCCCATGCACACATTCAGGAAAACCGGCTTTTCAGTGATCAGCATCACTTGCCTGATGAAGGGGCCCTACGTGGCTCTGAAACGTTGCTTTATATTTATCATGTGACTGAATGAATAAAGCTTTAGACCCTTTCAATGAATCCTTGGTGTGCTGATGACATTTCCTAACTCAGTTCTGAATTTCTGATACGATCTTTAGATATGTTTTGCACTTAACAAAACGCCTTCAATGGTATATTAAGACAGACCAAAGGTGAACAAATGAGAGAAGTTCATAGTTAGCGTTTACAAAGTTAGGGGGAAGTGAAGTTTCTCATTTTAGTTTCCCGCTTGTATGCCTAAGTATCTGAAGAATGATGCTGGCATATTCATGTTTGGATTACCGGTAGTTGGATCATTCAGAAAAAATGCGTGGTCTTTAACGGGTGAGCTGAAAGCTGAGAGAGTTAAAGCATGTAAAAACATTTTCATCTCCAGTAATTACAAAAATATGTGCTCTCTATTCCATCAGATAATATAACTTCCATTGGAATGAAATTCCAGAAATGTAAACACTTTATTGAGATAAGATGAGCCATGTATCTACATCTTAAGCACATTCAAGTGAAAATTTAAGAATGAAGGGAATGAAAGCCCACATTTTGTTTTGATTTTGTATCTGTATTTCATTACTGTGTGGGTGTATAGTACTGTTATGACAGAAGGATGAACAGCTGCTGTGTCTCTGGCACTTATAGGAAAATATATGCAGAGGAATAAGTCCTGACTGGCATTGGGCAGATGAGCTGGTGTGTCTGTGTGTACGGAGAGACTGCTAATTTCTATGGGATGCCTGGATTGAATTATTAATTATTAAGCTTTATTTAGTCAATTTTGTATTTAGCTCCCATTCAGGGCTGTATTTAGCCACTTCAGCCCCGGCAGGATTTACCCCCTTCCTGACCAGAGCACTTTTTGCGATTCGGCACTGTGTTGCTTTAACTGACAATTGCGCGGTTGTGCGACGTTGCACCCAAACAAAATTGACATCCTTTTTTCAGCACAAATAGAGCTTTCTTTTGGTGGCTTTTGATCACCGCTGCGGTTTTTATTTTTTGCGCTATAAACAAAAAAACAGCGACAATTTTGAGAAAAAAAAGCAATATTTTTTACTTTTTGCTATAATAAATATCCCCCAAAAATATATAAAAAACACATTTTTTTCTTAGTTTAGGCCGATATGTATTCTTCTACATATTTTTGGTAAAAAAAAGACGCAATAAGCGTATATTGATTGGTTTGTGCAAAAGTTATAGTGTCTACAAAATAAGGGATAGATTTATAGCATTTTTACTATATTTTTTTTATTAGTAATGGCAGTGATCTGTGATTTTTATCGTGACTACAACAATATGGCGGACACATCGGACACTTTTGACACCATTTTGGGACCATTGTCATTTATACAGCGATCAGTGGTCTAAAAATGCACTGATTACTGTGTAAATGACACTGGCAGGGAAGGGGTTAAAAACTATGGGGTGATCAAGGGGTTAATGTGTCTTAGGGAAGTGTTCTAACTGTGGGGGGGGGATGGGCTTCCACTGACATGACAGCGATCACTGCTCCCGACGACAGGGAACAGTAGATCCCTGTCATGTCACTAGGCAGAACGGGGAAATGCCTTGTTTACATAGGCATCTCCCCGTTCTACCTCTCCACACCGCAATTGCGTACCGCCGATGAAGGTCAAGTTCCCGGGACCCGCGGGTACGCCCCGGCGGGTCGCGCGTGCCCAATAGGTGGCAAATTTAAAGAGGGACGCTCAGGTACGCCCATTTGCCTATTTGTGCCATTCCCCTGACAAACATCTGTGTGCGGCGGTCGCAAGTGGTTAAACTTCCTCCTATATGATGACCTTTGTACAAGCTCCCCACTATTGTTGCAGCGTTCTGCTGAAGGTATCTTGGGCTCATCATTAAGCTGGTAAATTTTTTTAACTGTACAAATCAGCCTTTCCCAGCCTTGGACCGCATACTAGCTCATTATGAAATACTTTCCTTAGAACTAGGCGTCGGTATCTAATCCCAGTCCACGCCGAGGGAGCTGACATTTTGCCCTTGGCGTGTCTTCCGGGTTTGCGGCTCGGGTGCTGTGAGTGGCCGGAGCCGCGATGAAGTCACTCCCACGCATGCCCGGCAAGGTCCGGCAGCATCTGCCGGACCTTTAGCCGGGCGTTCACAGCGCATGTGTCGCTGACGTCAGCGGCTGCATGAAAAGTGAATATCTCCTAAACCGTACAGGTTTAGGAGATATTAATTTTACCTACAGTTAAGCCTTATTATTGGCTTACCTATAGGTACATTTTTTTAAAAAATGGGTATACAACCGCTTAAATTAATTTCCATTGTCCAATCATGTGCAAGCAAAAAAGCAGTTTTTTTTAATTACTTTGCCCCTGATTGGGTATTCTATATAAAGTGAAGCTTCACCATATTCACTAAGTTCTGAGGAAAATTAACCTTTAGTAGATCCACCCCTATGGGAAAAGAGAAAGCAGAGATTGTTTGATGTTCCCTGAACTATAAAGACCCCTCTAACTGCTCTCAACATCCCTTGCACTTCTCACTCCCCTAGTTATTTTTCTGCATTTAGCCACATGTCCAAGGTGACCAAAGAGGGAAACAAGATAAAAAAAAAAACAGTTGTTGCAATGTGTACGTTTTTAACATGGCTGCCTTAGGCAATGGTCTACTAGTGTCATTATGTGTTGCCAGTGGTGACAACACATACGCAATTAACTGGACTTAAAGTATTAGTTCACCCTTTCACAAAACATGAAAAAGTGAACTAAAGCACAACCCCCCCCCCCAACCCCCTGATTACTCTGTGCATGTACGTTTTACTCTCCCCATCTTTCACTTTCAGATGGTCATGGGTCAAAATTGACCACTTAACTGCACTGACCAATGTTAATACTTTTAAAGTGTATGTAAACCCCCCTTATTGTTTTCAGCCAAGGAAGCTGCCATCTTTGCCTCTGTTTAATCTACAACTACCATGATGCTGCACATGTGATCAGTTATGACACCAGCCATTGGATGGCTTGACAGTTTGGTGGAGAGCACAACAAATGGGAGTGTTACATTTCCGGCACGTGCTGAAAATGTAACTGTTTTATGGATGGGTTTACTTCCGCTTTTTGCTTCTTTGTTCTGGAGTAGCATCCGATAACAAAGCTGAGGTTCTCAACGGTCAGTGCGGTCACGTAGCCAACGCTGAATAATAAGCGCTCACCATTACAAGCAATATGCCATTATACATCCACCAGTGCTGTTTTTGAAGTTTTAAAATGCTGGACTGTTATACCAGCTGGAAAGGACATCAGAAGATGGGGATCACATAAGGACAGGGATGGGGATGGTGTTGTGAGTTAGTTCAACTTGAAATTTTTTGTGCAAAGGCAAACAAACCCTAGATACATATAAAAATAAAGGCTGATAATCAGTTTCATTCAGGACTTCTGCTTATTGTTAAAGCAGAATTACACTGTGGCCATCTTAAGTAGGGGCAGATTCATGTAGCATATACTTCCTGGAATCCATCTGCCCTTAGCTCAGGCATGCAGACAGGCATCCTCTCCTGCAGACGCTTGGGATGTATGACATCAGTTTCCTAGGGCTGGAAACCAGGAAGTAAATGAAGAAATGTAAGAAATGTAAAAAAAAGTTTAAATCAAGTAAATAGGATATATTTTCCGATCTATTTAATCCTTGTGTTAGCAGCACAAGAATTAAAATGGTCAATGTTAAAGCGGTCGCTTTAAAGCAGTGTTCCAGTAGTTTTTTAAGTTAATTTAAAAGTCAGCAGCTACAAAAAGTGTAGCTGCTGACATTTAATAAACAGACACTTACCTGTCCCACGGTCCAGCGATGCGGCCGCCCGAAGCCTCGTTCCTCTCCCTCTCCTCTCTGTGGCACCGGCATTGCAAGTGTGAACATCCGGCTGTAACAGCTTGCGGCTTCACAGCCGAGTGCATATTGCGCATGCGCGAGTTGCGCTGCTCCTTCCCAGCTAGGCAATCTTCTGGGACCTGTGACGTGTCCTAGAAGATTGCAGGGAGGGAGGGGAAGAGGTAACATGCTTGTGGTTTTTAGAGTCTTGCTAGGCCTCATGGGACTTGTAGTTCTGCAACAGCTGGAGGTCCGCTAATTGCATATCCCTGCTGTAGGCTATTCTGTGGTTTGGTTGTGGCTGCTGAAACATATATATACATTTTGATTTAGTGTGCACATACAGAGTTTTATTCTGTAAAGTAATGTACAATCAAAGGTAACTCTGTTTTAAAGGATAAGTTCACCTTGTTGGGAAAAATTAATAAATAGACATATTTCTGCAGGAAACAAAATATTATTTTTCACCTATGGAGCCTGGAAAGCACTGCACCCCTGGTCAGTGAATCAGGGGTGCAATGCCAGACTCGTGCAGACAAGCCCTTCAGCTTTCAGCCCATGCCTTCATACGGGCCGACTGTTTACAAGCTGCAGGGCTTGTGAATGAACTATGAGGTCACTCATCAGTGACCTTGCAGTCAATTCAGAACTACGAGCAATCAGAAGCAACGGATGATGGTAGTTGTAATATGTGCATTCACAGGAAACTGTGAATGAATGACACAGCCACCCCTATATAGGAGTGAAACATGTAACGTTTTCCAAAAGGTGAACTTATCTTTTAATCACTATGATTGGCTGCCAGTTGAGTTCGCCCTGTTCGGTTCACCCCCCTGTTTTTAAAAAGATTGTTTTTACAGGAGCAGTGATTTTAATGATGCTTAACCAACTTCAGCCCATGGAAGGATTTGCCCCTTTAACCACTTGCCGCCCGCCCACCGTCAAATGACGGCGGGGCGGTGCAGCTCTCGTTCTGGGTGGACGAGAACGTCCGCTATCGCGCGCTAAGACACGGCGCGACCCCGATCTCTGCCTAGTCACAGCCGGTCACATGTAAACACGGAGGTGCCGGTAATCGGCTCTCCTCGCCTCACAATGATAGAGTGTGAGGAGAGGAGAGCTGATCAGCGGCATCTCCTCACAGAGGACATCTAGGCATGTAATTAGGGCACTGATAATCAATGCCCTGATTACAATAATGTGCCCACCAGTGCCAGCGGTGTGCCCAAAAGTGCCAGCAGTGAGTGTTCACCAGTGCCAGCAGTGAGTGCCCACCAGTGCCAGCAAACAGTGCCCACAAGTGTAAGCAATCAGTACCCATTAGTGATGCCAGTCAGTACTGGCTATCACTGCTGCCCATCAATACATATCACAGTTGCCCATCAATGCCATCCATCAGTGCTCATCAGTGCTGCCCATCCATGTCGCCTATCTGTGCCCACCAGTGCTGCCTATCTGTGCCCACCAGTGCCACCCATCAGTGCCCACCAGTGCCCACCAGTGCCGCCTATCAGTGCTCATCAGTGCCACCTATCAGTGCCCATAAGTACCGTCTCATCAGTGCCCATCAGTGCCCCCCTCATCCACGCCCATCAGTGAAGGAGAAAAATTACTTATTTACAAAATTTACTGACAGAAACTAAGAAAAACTTTTTTTTTTTTTCAAAATTTTCAGTCTTTTTTTTGGTTTAGGAAAAAATAAAAACCCCAGAAGTGAATAAATACCACCAAAAGAAAGCTCTGTTTGTGTGAAGAAAATGCTAAAAATTTTACATGGTTACAGTGTAGCATGACCGCGCAATTGTCATTCAAAGTGTGACAGCGCTGAAAGCTGAAAAATGGTATGGGCAGGAAGGGGGTGTAAGTGCACAGTATTGAAGTAGTTAATGACCAGTCCATTTTTTGCGATACGGCACTGCGTCGCTTTAACTGACAATCGCACTGTACACTGTACCCAAACAAAATTGACATAGTTTTTTTCCAACAAATAGAGCTTTCTTTTGGTGGTATTTTATCACCTCTGCAGTTTTTATTTTTTGTGCAATAAACAAACAAACAAAGAGCGACAATTTAAAAAAAAAAAAAATTTTTTTTACTTTTCGCTATAATACATATCCAAAAAAATTATATAAAAAAAATGTATTCATCGTTTAGGCGGATATATATTCTTCTACATATTTTTGGTAAAAAAAAGTATCACATCTACAAACTATGGGATAGATTTAGGGACTTTTATTTATTTTTTATTGTTTTTACTAGTAGTGGCGGCGATCTGCGATTTTTAGCGGGACTGCGACATTGCGGCGGACAAATTTGACCCCAAATGACAGTTTTCGGGGACCAGTGGCATTATTACATTGATCAGTGCTATAAAAATGCAGTGATCAATGTAAAAATTAGATAGAAAAAGGAAGTGTAGCGCTTAAAAATACAAATCAATAATAAAATTCATCAAAAAACGTTCGATCGATCAGTATAAAGTCCCTTTAAGGTGTCTTCATATATGGAAGGAAAGATAGAGCATCACCATCACCCAATAGTACTGACTCTTACCACCAGTGTATGGGGTATACACTTTTAAATATACTGAATAGCGGCACCATCGATCCTTCCTACAAACACTGTTCCACTCCACATGCGGTTAAAGCTGCTCCACCTCATGTAAGACCATTAAGGGTAAGGGAATCACTCCACATCCAGAAAAGACCTACTGCAGGCAAGCTCCAGCATCCACATATATATAAAAATAGAAAGGAACGCTCATTGCGCAATGATCGATTCAAACTCATTTATTGAAGATAAAAATGGATCCACTTACATTTAATGTAGGTAAAACAGGCATGTAGAAACATCCAGCGTTTCAAACCACTAAGATGGCCACCACATCATTGCCCATGATCTGCATCACATGTCCCAGACTTCACCCAATGTTTAGTCACCAAAAGTGCATCATCAGCAGCTTTTTATTTTTTTTTGCATTTTATTATTTATTTACTTTGTATCTGGCGCAACAAATCCCTGTACCAATGTAAAAATTACACTGGCAGGGAAGGAGTTAACAGGAGGGGGCGATCAAGGGGTTAACTGTGTTCCCTCAGCGTTCTAACTGTAGGGGGGATGGGCTGGCTGGGACATGACAGAGATCATTGTTTTCCATCACTGGAAACAGTAGATCTCGATCATGTCATCTGTCAGAAAGAATGGTGACCTGCCTCTGTACTAGGCAATCACGGGTTGCCGGTGGACATTGAGTCTGCCTGACCAGCGGGCACGCTCCTGCAAAATTCCTTTAAATATAGTGCCTGGGGGGGTCCCCTCAGTCTGCCTGTAAAGTGGTGCCTCTGTAGCATGTATAGAACATGCTGCAGCAAAAATTAAATTTCTAAAGAAAAAAATAATGAATGAAATTACATTTAAATTTCCGGCAATACAATACCATTGCGGCCAATAGAAAAATGTTTAAAAAACCGGCGTGGGGTCTCCCCAGTCCATACCCTAAGGGTCTGGTATGGATTTTAAGGAGAACCCCATGCCGAAATTTAAAAAAAGAACTACATGGGGTCCCCCCAAAATCCATACCAGATCCTTATCTGAGCATGCAGCCTGGCAGGCCAGGAAAGGGGGGGGGGTGAGCAAGTGGCCCTCCTCCTGAAACCATACTAGGCCGCAGGCCTTCAACATGGGGGGTGGGTGCTTTGGGGCAGGGGAAGAGGGACCTCATCCCCACAACCCTGGCCTGTGGTTGTAGGGGTATGTGGGCAGGGGGCTTATCGGAATCTGGAAGCCCCCTTTAACAAGGGGCCCTCAGATCCCGACCCCCCCCCCATGTGCATGAGTACAGGGGTGGGGTATAGTACCCCTACCCATTCACCAAAAAAATGTCAAAAAGTAATAAAAACACAAAGACAGTTTTTGACAATTCCTTTATTAAAAAATTTAAAAACTATGTCCCCCCCACGTAAATCTATTGTCAATCACAACTCCCCACAACCACCAACCAAGGTTGTGGGGATGAGGCCCTTGTCCCCATCAACATGGGTTGTGGGGATGCGCCCCCCATTCCAAAGCACCCACCCCCCCATCCATGTTGAGGGAATGTGGCCTGGTATGATTCAAGAGGAGACGAGGCCGCTTGCTTGTCCCCCCTTTCCTGGCCTGCCAGGCTGCATGCTCAGATATGGGTCTGGTATGGATTTTAGGGGGGACCCCCAGCCTTTGATCATCTTTTGTCCCATAGTCGTAGCAACTCTTTTATTATAAAATAGGATATCCTTCTCTGGCTATATCCTATTTTATACTTCATTCCACGAATGATGGTGGAGTAGGGTGGCCACGTGTCCCGGATTGCCCGGGATTGTCCCTTATTTTAGATATTTGTCCCGTGTCCCGGGTACCTTCATTCCGGGACAATACAGTGTCCCGGAATGAAAAAAAAACACACCGCCGGCGGCTGGCACCAGTCCGACTCCGTCTCCGAGTCTGACTGCCACCCTTATCACAGTATACACAAGTAACACAAGTGCCTTAACTGGTTGCTAGGCTAGGGCCGCCCCGCGTCTAGCAACCAGTGACGTCAGCTGGCACCGTCAGTCACATGGGACTGGAGTCAGTCACGTGGGCACTGGGCACCCGCACGGCACGGTGGCGACGGCGCACTCTAGACTCACTCTACACGCTACGGCTGAGCAGCGCGCCTCTGAGAGAGAGAGCAGCCGCCAGCCTGCCAGTGTCAGTGAGTCCACTTACTAGCCTGCCTTGTGCGCGCCGCCCAGCCCCAGTCAGTGGTGGACGGTGCCTGCCAGTGACCAGTCCCGGAGCCGCCGAGCCGACTACAGTGCAGCCGCACATTGATTGCCACTGCCAGCCAGCAAGCGCAACCCTCCGAGCTGCCCGTCCTGAGAGTGAGTCGTCCTCCTGATTGATCTGAGTCCTCCCTCCCGCCCACGAGGTCCGCCCGCCAGGCGCCAGAGTACTTCAGGTTAGTGTAACTTCCACACTACCTAGTGAGCAATGCACACACTCCCTCTCAAATCTGCTGCTGTCCCCAGACCCCCACCACCCTCAGTTCTGCTGCTGTCCCCCACACAGCCACACTCCCTCTCAGTTCTGCTGCTGTCCCCCACCCCCCTCAGTTCTGCTGCTGTCCCCCCCACTCCCCCTCAGTTCTGCTGCTCTCCCCCTCCATCTTTGCTCCATGTCCCCCTCCATTCTGCTGCTGTCCCCCTCCGTTCTTCCTCTGTCCCCCCTCTGTTCTTCCTCCGTGTCCCCCTCCATTCTGCTGCTGTCCCCCTCCATTCTTCCTCCGTGTCTCCCTCCATTCTTCCTCCGTGTCCCCCTCCGTTCTTCCTCCGTGTCCCCCTCCGTTCTTTCTCTGTGTCCCTCTCTGTTCTTTCTCTGTGTCCCTCTCCGTTCTTCCTCTGTGTCCCCCTCCGTTCTTCCTCTGTGTCCCCCTCCGTTCTTCCTCTGTGTCCCCCTCCGTTCTTCCTCTGTGTCCCCCTCCGTTCTTCCTCTGTGTCCCCCTCCGTTCTGCTGCTGTCCCCCTCCGTTCTTCCTCCGTGTCCCTCTCCGTTCTGCTGCTGTCCCCCTCCGTTCTTCCTCCGTGTCCCCCTCTGTTCTTCCTCCGTGTCCCCCTCCATTCTGCTGCTGTCCCCCTCCATTCTTCCTCCGTGTCCCCCTCCGTTCTTCCTCCGTGTCCCCCTCCGTTCTTCCTCCGTGTCCCCCTCCGTTCTTCCTCTGTGTCCCCCTCCGTTCTTCCTCTGTGTCCCCCTCCGTTCTTCCTCTGTGTCCCCCTCCGTTCTTCCTCCGTGTCCCCCTCCGTTTTTCCTCCGTGTCCCCCTCCGTTCTGCTGCTGTCCCCCTCCATTCTCTCTCCGTGTCCCCCTACGTTCTTCCTCCGTGTCCCCCTCCGTTCTGCTGCTGTCCCCCTCCGTTCTTCCTCCGTGTCCCCCTCCATTCTCTCTCCGTGTCCCCCTCCGTTCTTCCTCCGTGTCCCCCTCCGTTCTGCTGCTGTCCCCCTCCGTTCTTCCTCCGTGTCCCCCTCCATTCTGCTGCTGTCCCCCTCCATTCTGCTGTCCCCCTCTGTCCTGCTACATAGTTACATAGTTACATACATAGTTACATAGTAGGTGAGGTTGAAAAAAGACACAAGTCCATCAGATCCAACCTATGTGTGTGATTATGTGTCAGTATTACATTACATATCCCTGTATGTTGCGGTCATTCAGGTGATTATCTAATAGTTTCTTGAAGCTATCAATGCTCCCCACTGAGACCACCGCCTGTGGAAGGGAATTCCACATCCTTGCCGCTCTTACAGTAAAGAACCCTCTACGTAGTTTAAGGTTAAACCTCTTTTCTTTTAATTGTAATGAGTGGCCACGAGTCTTATTAAACTCTCTTCTGCGAAAAAGTTTTATCCCTATTGTGGGGTCACCAGTACAGTATTTGTAAATTGAAATCTGCTCTCCCCCTCCATTCTTCCTCCGTGTCCCCCTCCGTTCTGCTGCTGTCCCCCTCTGTCCTGCTCTCCCCCTCCATTCCTCCTCCGTGTCCCCTACCGTTCTGCTGCTGTCCCCCTCTGTCCTGCTGTCCCCCTCCGTTCTTCCTCCGTGTCCCCCTCCATCCTGCTGTCCCCCCCCACCCAGATCTATCTGTCCACTCCTCAACTCACCCCCTCGATCTCCTCATGGATCCTAAACTTACTGAATGACATATCGGTATGGATGTCACACCACTTTCTCAAACTCAGTCTTTCTAAAATTGAGCTTGTTACATTTCCTCCTTCCCGGTCCCCCCCCCCCCATGATTTTACCATTAAGATAAACAGCACAACCATTGGTCCCTCCACACATGTCAGGGTGCTGGGTGTAATCCTTGACTTTGATCTCTCCTTCAGCCCCCACATCCAATCGCTGGCTAAATCCTGCCACCTTAACCTCTGAAACCTCTCCAAAATTAGACCCTTCTTGACTAATGACACCACAAAGCAACTTATTCACTCCTTGATTATTTCCCACCTCGACTACTGCAACTCTCTCCTTAATGGCCGACCCATACGCAGGATATCCCTCCTTCCCCACTGATTACTACTGTTTGCTTTTTTTTCCCAAAAATTGGCAAAAAAAAGGTATCAAAAACCATCCTTTTTGGGCGGCACGGGGGGGGGGGATGGGGGGGTGTCCCTGAATGACAGTTTGGAAATGTGGTCACCCTATGGTGGAGACACTATAGGGTTGATTTACTAAAGGCAAAAAGACTGTGCACTTTGGAAAGTGCAGTTGCACACTGCAAGAGCAGTTGCTCCAGAGCTTAGTAAATGAGCAGAAGCTCTGCTGACTTTTATCAACCAATCATATGCAAGCACAAATGCTGTTTTTTATATTTTCCTTGCACGTGATTGGGTGTTCTTTGCAAAGTGAAGCTTTACCTCATTTACTAAGCTCTGGAGCAGCTGCACTTGCAGAGTGCAATTGCGCTTTCCAAGGTGCACAGTCTATTGGCCTTTAGTAAAACAACCCCTATGAGTCTGGGCACTGGTTTTTCTCAGCTTTCATGTGGGATCCCTGTGAGAGCATTGCTTGTTTCTGTTATAGATCTCTTGTATTATGCCTGTAGCCTCTGATCTATAGCATCACAATCACTGAATAATGTGTGTGGCCCTTTGCTGGTGTCAGGGGCCACACTTGAGGCTTCCTTTATCAAGAAAGTTAATTACTACTCTGACCTCAGTTGCTGTATATTTATCAGGCAATTAGCATTTTCAAAGGTGAGATTGCTAATCTATATTTAATTTGGTACAGGTTTCTTTTCACTTGGTTACTGAAAAGGACTAAAAGATTGTTTTGTGTGCAAGGAGCCTGAGTGCAGATTTTCCATGTCTTTAATTATGCATTGGGTGTTAACATAACCTAAAGTAAACACACATAAGTGAATTATTCAGGGGACCTAATGTGCATGGTAAAATTATTTTTTTTTAAAAAAGCAATTAATAAAATCCAAGGTGACAGTTGGAACCCCTTACCTGTTTGTGTTTTCTTTACATATTTATGTATTTTATATGTATTTATTTTTGCACACAGAGAAATACTAATTATTACATAGAAAATAGATTTGTATCTTGAAATAACTGGAACAAATCCCCCATGACCTAGTTCTTACAAGAAGATTATTCATGTTTTTATGCAAATCCTGTATATTTCTCAAAGTCAGGATGAATCAAGATGTGTGGCATGTTTCAAAGTATTTATTGAGTGTATAAAGCAAGATAGGATTTACATATATGATGATGATTTTCCTCTTAGCATTTTGTTAGTAGAACAGCAATCCCAATGATATTGTAAATTTGGACTTTACTGACCAAGAACCACAGGGCAGAAACAATTTTTCAACCCTTCTAATGGTTTATTTACAATGACGCCAAGGCCTGTACTGAATGCAAGAGCCATTTGTATATGTTTTTGTAGCAGAACGGAGCTTTGAATGCGGCAGCTGTGCAGACTTACCTAGACATCCAAGCTTGACAGACGTGCAGGGATGGCTGTGTGGCCCCGAACATTCCTCCAGAGCTTCTCCCCTAGTAAGTAACCTGCATTTATATTTCCTGGTGCCTCCATGGCAGCATACATGTGATAGAGCTCCGCCTCGACTCCTCCTTCAGGACTAGTGAATAGCATAAATTAAAGGCATATCCCCCCCCATCATTCTCCTTTTTTCCCCTCATACTCTGAAACTAGTGAAGAGTAGCAGTACGTCCATACGTCTGCCCTTGGCAGCATCCGCGGGGTTCAGCCTCTCCGTGCGCAGTCCCTTTTCTTGAGCCGCTATTAGCGCTGATAAGGCTGGGAACCCCTTCTGTAGATCTTTTGGGGTCTCGCAGAGTTTCCTCACAGGAACGCAGTCTGCTGATTTTTCAAGAGTAAAACAAATGCTGGTGGCTATGGCGGGAGGATCAGGTTCCTTTCTTTCTCGGTCAGGTCAGGTTTTTTTTTATCTTCTTTATGTTCTAGAAAAAAATCACAAAGTTTTGGTGAAGAGCTATAAAATATAGGAAAAGACAGAGAGCAGAAAAACGTGTCCCGTTTAAGACTTTTATTCCCGATTCGTGCATGTGCGGCTCGGGCGCTCCGTTTTCTCTATTCCTGGCCAGAATCGTGGGTTAGGGGACCATCCGCACGGTTTTTTTCCCTCCCCTCAGTGCTTAGATTCCTACCGTGGCCATGGGGTCCAGTTCCCTCTTCCCGCTCGCTGTACTGGCGGGGGGTAGAGGGGGAGTGAGTGCTTGATCATCAGAGGGGGGCGGTGGCATCCTCTTGACGTGACATGTCGTGACATGTCGTGTATCTGAGGCTCAGTGCACATGCGCGGTCCGGAATAACACGGCTGAAGGCAATATCTCTCAAAGCCTTCCCCGGCTGCTAGTATGCATGCACGCGCGCAGGCGCATTGGACAGTGAGGCCTCGCCCGCCTTCTTGCTTTAGGGAAAACTGCTTAAAATCAATTGCTGTTGCCAGCAAGGGGTTGGACTTTTCAATTAAGCTTCCCCACCTCTTTTCCCTTTAAAATTGGCCCCACTTTGGGCTCAGGGCTGCTCTGCATATCCAGTGTATGCCCTGCAGTCCAAAACGCTTCAGCAAAATAGGTATGTAACATTCTTTACTTCCGCTCCTAATGCAGTAGTTCTGTTGGTGTTTTTACAATGGATTCTATTCTTTCTCTTGCTTCGTCTTCCTGCAGCTGATCCTCCTGCCCATTTTCGCCATGAGCCATTCGTCACAAAGTCAAGATCCTCTTATATCCAATAGGTATGCGACCATCTGTTTGTGAGTATACAAAAAAAAGAGTGCGCCACTTACAAACAAACCCTGTTTGTTTCAGCCCTGTTCCCGCAAAGCGGTCCAGAAAGTCTTCAAGACGCTATGACGACGACAGTCCAAACCGAGGATCACGCTCTTCACGTCATAAGTCTTTCTCAGAACTGGCGGCCATAATTCCCGCCCATCCGGCTTCTCAGGCTGTTCAGGCACAAGACCTAGACCCCGGCACTCCATGTCCTTCAACAAGCAGTAACCTGCTACCTACATCAGGAAGCTCGGCCAGGCATTCTTCTCCTGAGGATCCTTCTGGGGAGTCTTCAGAGGAAACTGAGCCATCTGCTTTTAGTTTTTCCTTTGTCCAGCCGTTTGTCGAGGAGGTGAAAAATGCTATTGGTTGGGAGGACCCAGAAGAGCCACCTCAGAAGTCAAGAACGTATTTTCCTTTACTTAAAAGAAAACAAGTTTTCTTCCCGCTAGTGGGAGAAATCAAAGAAATTATAGAGGATAAGTGGAACAAAATAGACAAAAAGTTTTCCTTTGCCCATTTGACCAAAGCCTGTGGTTGATGTGGCAGTTGTATGGCTAGCAAAAAACGTGACCTTACCGATGGAGGATTCAATGTCATTCAAGGATCCTCTGGACAGATGAATTGATCTGGATCTCAAGAGGAGCTATCTAGCTGCAGGAGCGGCTTGCAGGTCTGCCATTGTGCTAACGTCCGTTTCCAATGCTATTAGGTCATGGATGGAAAACATAAGAGACAGCCCTCCACCAAGATGTCCCCAAGGATGACATAATCAAGGCTCTGGAGGAGCTTAAGTTGGCGGTGGATTTTGTGGGTGAAGCAGCCATCGACATGGTCCGTTGTCTCAATGCTACATTCGGTCATGGCAAAATGGACCCTATGGCTGAAACCATGGACTGCTGATCTTGCATTAAAACAAAATTGGTGCAAGATTCCTTTTGATGGCAAATCCCTCTTCGGTGAGAAGCTTGATAAAGCAATTTCCCGAGTAACAGGGGGGAAATCCGGCTTACTTCCTCAGGACAGGAAGGTCCAGAGAACAAGAAATTGTTTGTCCCGCTTCCGGCAATCAAACTCCAGAGACTTTAGGCAGTCTCGCCCCTTTAAAGATAATAAAAGATCGTGGTGAGGCACTCAGATGTTCTTTCTGGGCACCAGAAGGAACAAGACCCTCACCGCTCCCCGGGAGGGGACGAAGTCTTTTTGACGTCTGATGGGCGGAGATGCCCCCAGTAGGAGCCCGACTAAAATATTTCTTCCCAGTCTGGGCTGCCAGATGCCAGGACCCATGGGTCCTATTAACAGTTCGGTATAGATATTTCTGGACCTTTTCTCATCAGCCTCCTCACACATTCTTCAAAGAAACCCAGATGCCAACTTCCCCACAGAAAGCTCTGGTCTTAAATCAGTTTATAAAGTCGCTACAGCTTCAAGGGGCAGCAGTACCTGTCCCCCCATCGTAACAATTTACAGGTTTCTATTCCACCCTCTTCCTGGTACAGAAGAAAACATGCGACTAGAGACCTGTAATAGATTTGAAAAGGCTCAACAGATATATCCATCTCGAGAGTTTCAAGATGGAGTCACTGCAGACAATCATCCAAGTCATACAACCAAGAGATTGGTTGATATTGATAGACCTGCAGGACACTTACCTCCATGTCCCTATTCTACCATCTGTTCAAAAGTATCTAAGGTTCGCAGTGGGTCATATCGACCTGTAATTCCTGGCTCTGCCCTTCGGGCTGTTTACAAAGGTGTTGATATCTGTCCTGGCCCCTCTAAGAGAGAGGGGATTAAGAATTTATCACTATATGGACGATATCCTCTTACTATCAAACAACCTGAATCAACTTATAGCCCACAGAGAAATACTTCTGCAGTCATTATCGGAGCTGGGATGGTTAGTGAATCACCGAAAGAGTCAGCTAATTCCAACACAACAAATGATTTAGCTAGGGGCAGTGTTCGATACAGATCTGGGCACAGTCTCTTTACCTCAACCGAAGATGGAGGGTGTCAGAGACCTAGCCGGGACAGAGGCTGTTGGAGAGGACTGTATGCAAGCCTGTTGCCTTTTGATTATGGGCCCTGGATTTTCAATGGATTCATTCTGTTGGGACACATCCTGTGAGGAGATGCTGGTGTCATCAACCTGTGTTTATGTTAATTGAATGAGCTAATGACATTGTCCTCTATACAATGTAGGAGACGGGACGACTGCCATTGTGTTGAATTGATATAACTGTGTGAAGCTCGGTGACCACAAGTCTGGGCGAAAGGTCATGTCTCAGTCACCTAGGCTGTATAAAGGATTAGATAATTAGCTCATGTTAATTAGGTTACGTTTGTATTGTTAGAGTAATCTTCTCCTGTGTATATAAGACTGTATTCTGGTTCTGAATAAAGTCAGTTCTTGGTAGCAACAAGCAAGTGTCACCTTGTTTGTGCTCAGAGAGGTTGGGATATCTGTATACAGACTGGGAGGAAGTGGTATATGACGGAAGCACTCAAGCGGAGTGTGGGACGTTCCGTGACATTGGTGGCAAGCAGCGGGAAAGCTTCCTGCAGTCTGGGACATCCAAACTTCCATCTGGATCCAAGGTCCAGATAGCAGGAGAGGAGAGGTACAGATACCAGCCGCCATGGATGAGGAATTCAGAAGGAGGTTGCGAGAGATGCAGATACAGCACAGAGGACCAGTATTGGAGCAGGTCCTGCTGGGATGGTGTGATTCTATTCGCTGCAAACTCTGGAAGGAAGCGCTAGCCCGTGAGCAGCGACACCAGGGAAAAGTTCTCCCCTTCATCGAGGAAACTGGTCGCAGTACGGACTGCGGGTGCGGTTTTTGGGAGAAAAACCACACAAGAAACAGACAGCTGAATTAAGCAGGCTGGTCTGGGCAGAGATAAAGCTGGATGAGAGCTACAGAGCCCTCCGGTGGCATGTATCCCAAGCATGTCCCTGGATAGCGGATGACAGCCCAATGGAAGGCTTAAGCTACGGCGGAAGTGCACTGGGCACAGGAAGATTTTGAGTTTCTGGCCGTTCAGGAATGGGAGCTAGAGATCGCCTACAGACGGCTGCTAGACATTGCTCAGTGCCAGGGCTGGGCTCCCTTTGCCTGGGACATCAGTTGCAGAGACATGGGATTTGATAGACTTTTCTGCTGAGGAAGAACAACCTGATGAGCCTCCAGCAGAAGAGCTGCTATCAGGGCCAAAGTTCACTGTGTTCTGCCCAGCACCAACAGTGGCTTCAGCCTTCCTGAGAGAAGAGGTAGTGAGCCTTTCTCCCACAACACTGACAGGGACATGTGATTTTCTGCCAGCAGCATCTATGGAGTTAGAACAAACTTCTCCAGCTGAAGATCTGGTAACTGAACAGAGGGTCCAAGACCTCTGTCCCACACTTTTACCAATTCCAGAGACTGGGGATTTAATAGACGTTTCTGTAGAGGAGGAACCACTTGGCAAACCCCCAGCAGAAGTGCTGGCAACCGGACAGAGGGTCCAAGACCTCTGCCCCACACCTGCAGCAATTGTGGAGGCTCAAGCTGAGAAGATGGCAATCACTTCCCAGCAGCAGATACAGGGGGAGAAGGGAGAGGAGGTGTGTGTTGTCCCTCCCCAACAGTTGGCCAGGGTGGAGGAAGTGGGCTTTCCTCCCCAGCAAAGATCCGTGTACCTGGGAGACAGTACCATCGACATGTCGTCCCAGCAGCCAGATGAGGGAATGGAAAAGGAAGCAGCCGTCTCACCTCCCCAATGGCAGCTACACAGTTTGGGAGTGGAGGAAGCCAGCCTCCTGCCCCAACAGTTAGCCGGAGCAGAGGATGCGGAGTCCCCAGCAGAAGTGCTGGCAACAGGGCAGAGTGCTACCAACCTCTGCCCAGCACCGGCAACAACTACAGAGTTCCAGGGAGGCGGGGCAGTCGGCCTCCCTCTCCAACAGTTAGCCGGAACAGATGGTGTGGGGTTTCCAGCAGAAGGGCTGGCAACAGGGCCGAGGACTGCTGGACTCTGCCCTCAACTAACAGAGGATGGATTTCCTGTGAAGGTGGATGGGACTTCAGTCTCCACCTGTATACCCCAGGGATGCTGGGCAGTGGGCCCCGATCCCCAACAGCATGACAGAGTGAGCCCAGACACCCTGTCTTCTCTCCAGCGGCAGAAAGGATTCCAGGGAGAAGAGCCAGTCCAGGCCTCTCCCCAGCGGCAGATATGTTCTCTGAGAGAGGCAGAGGTTGGCTGGGTGAGTAATACTCTGTTTGGAACAATTTGTTTAGGGTACTGTGTGGGTACAGGCAGTAGAGGACTGGAACTATGGACTAACTTCGGAGTCAACCCGTCTGGGGTCTCCTCCTGTGTTAGTCTCCTGCCGAAAGGGGAGAAATGTCACAGACCTAGCCGGGACAGAGGCTGTTGGAGAGGACTGTATGCAAGCCTGTTGCCTTTTGATTATGGGCCCTGGATTTTCAATGGATTCATTCTGTTGGGACACATCCTGTGAGGAGATGCTGGTGTCATCAACCTGTGTTTATGTTAATTGAATGAGCTAATGACATTGTCCTCTATACAATGTAGGAGACGGGACGACTGCCATTGTGTTGATATAACTGTGTGAAGCTCGGTGACCACAAGTCTGGGCGAAAGGTCATTTCTCAGTCACCTAGGCTGTATAAAGGATTAGATAATTAGCTCATGTTAATTAGGTTACGTTTGTATTGTTAGAGTAATCTTCTCCTGTGTATATAAGACTGTATTCTGGTTCTGAATAAAGTCAGTTCTTGGTAGCAACAAGCAAGTGTCGCCTTGTTTGTGCTCAGAGAGGTTGGGATATCTGTATACAGACTGGGAGGAAGTGGTATATGATGGAAGCACTCAAGCGGAGTGTGGGACGTTCCGTGACAGAGGGCATTATTCAAAAAATGTTAAAGACCATACGGAAGTCCCATTTATCAGCTTCACAATGTCTGAGTCTTATAGGCACAATGTCCTCATGTATTCCTCTGGTTCCATGGTCTCACTGGCATCTGAGGCACTTCCAGACAGGATTCCTAACACAATGGAGAAAGCAACAGCTATCTCAGACAATTCTGTTGTCAACTCTAATGACCAGAAGCCTGCACTGGTGGACGAAGCCAGAGAATCTCTCCCAGTCCCATCATTTGGGTTTCCACTCATGGGCCATAATTACATCCGACGCAAGCGTTCAGGGGTGGGGTGCCCATTGCAGAGAGGTCAGGATCCAGGGGAGATGGTCCTTTCCCACCAGAGGGATAGTGTCCAATATATTAGAAATCAGAGCAGCCTTTCTAGCCTTAACCTCGTTTGCACCTCAAATCAAGGGATAGAGGGCTCTTCTGCACCTGGACAACAAAGCTGCATTTTCATATCTTCAGAAACAAGGGGGCACCTACAGCAAAACCCTTCTGAGGCAAGTGGAACCTATAATGGTCTGGGCCGAAAGGAACCTGGTGGACCTCAGAGCAATGTATCTTCCAGGCAAAATGAACACAGAGGCAGATGTCTTATCAAGGAGATTTGGGGACAATAACAAGTGATTACTCCACCCCCATGTGTTCAACCAAATTTCCCATTTATGGCAGACCCCACAGGTGGACCTCTTTGCTACCCAGGAGAATACCAAGCTCAGGAGATTCTTCTCTTGCCTTCCACACCCACAAGTGGAGGGAGTAGTCACGTTATCATGTCCTTGGAACTTCAAGGCGGCGTACGCCTTTCCTCTTCGACCACTCATCTCAAAATTTTCTCCTCAGGCTCCTAAGGGAACCAGTCCAAATACTAGCAGTGTTACCTTATTAGCCGAAGAGACCTTAGTTCCCCCTAGCCATGCACTTCAGTGTGAATCCTTCTGTCAGAATTCCCCCCTTCCCACAGTTGTTGACCCAGGGCAGGCTGATCCATCCAGACCCGCAAAAACTGGATCTTCGAATATGGAGGTTCAAAGGAGGAGGTTCGAGTTGTTAGGGTGTTCCCAAGAAGTCATATCCACGCTGCTGAAAGCCCGAAAGCCAACAACCAATGCAATATATGCAAAGATTTGGGACAAGTTCTTAGCCTACACCACAAGAAAGGGGTCTGACCCAGTCTTCCCTGCCACTGCCGATATTTTGAGTTTTCTTCAAACTGGTCTCGATCTGGGACTCAGCCAGAGTTCCATTAAAGTACAAGTATCGGCAATCTCTGCAGCAACTAACACAAGGTGGGCAGAAGATCCTCTAGTGGTTACATTCCTCAGAGGTGTGCTGAAAATGCATCCTCCAACTAGGCGTTCCTTTCTGAAATGGGACCTGCCTCTAATATTGGAAGTCTTTTCTACTCACCCATTTGTGCCAGTAGAAAAAATCTCAATTTGGAATCTAACATTAAAAAAAAAAATTTCTCCTGGCTATCACATCCAGCAAGAGGATTTCGGCACTTCACTCCCTGGGCGTGGGGGATGAACATATATCCTTTTTTCCAGACAGGGTAGAACTTCGCCCTCACCGAGGGTTCACACCTATAGTCACCACAACGGCATATCTATTGGAACCATTGGCATTACCAGTCTTTTCCGACCCAGAATCAAACTCCTGCCATGAGTTAGATATATCCAAAGTCCTCAGGGCCTACTTGGAAGCCACAGCAAAATTCAGGAACTCTGAAAAACTTTTCATCGTCCCGTGGGGCAAAAATAGAGGGAAGCTTCCCCCAGAACCTTGGCGTCCTGGGTTGTAAAGTTAATAGAAAAAGCTTACAGGGTGAAGAACTTGGAATCTCCAGCTCAGGTAAATGCTCATTCAACGAGAGCGATATCAGCATCTTGGGCAGCGAGGGCGAATGTTTCACAAGAAACAGTATGCAGGGCCGCCACTTGGTCTTCTCGACACACGTTCCTTAAACACTACCATTTTGATCCCGGGGCTCTTACAACAGTAGAGTTCGGGAGAAGAGCACTTCATGCCGCTATGTCTGTGTCTGATTAAAAATGTTTTTAATAAAGCATTAAACCCACCCGCGTGAGCTAGTTATTTATCACATGTATACTGCCATGGAGGCACCAGGAAAACGGAAAGTTGTATCATACTTACCGTAATTTTCCTTTCCTGGTGCCTATCCATGGCAGCATAAACTCCCACCCCCAGTATTCTATATTACAGAGAATGTTGGGGGAGGGGCTATGCCTTTAATTTATGCTATTCACTAGTCCTGAAGGAGGAGTCGAGGCGGAGCTCTATCACATGTATGCTGCCATGGATATGCTACCAGGAAAGGAAAATTACGGTATGATATATTATGTATCATACAATTTTCCATTTTTTAACCCCCAAGTGAAATACTTTACATTTTTCAATGGTAAAACTCATTTGCCATCTAGTTTCCCACTCGATTAATTTACTGGAACTTCTTGTAAGGTTTCTACATCCTGCTGTGATGTTATTTTTGTGTTGTTGGCAAACACTGATATTGAGCTAGTTATCCCATCCTCTATATCGTTTATAAATAAATTAAACAGAATTAGTCCCAGGACAGAGCCTTTGGGTACCCCACTTACCACTCTAGACCATTCTGAGCACACGTTATTTAACACCACCTTTTGGAAGCACACTGGACGCGTCCCTGTAGCCAGTTTTCTATCCAAGAGCAAACCATATGGTCCATGCCTAAAGACTTCAGTTTATAGATTAAGCATTCATGGGGGACTGTATCAAATGCTTTTGCAAAATCCAGATATACCACATCCACAGATCTACTTTTGTCCAGGTGGCAGCTCACTTCCTCTTAGAAGTTTAACAGGTTGGTTTGGCAAGAACGACCTTTCGTAAACCCAGGCTGATTACTACTAATGATACTGTATTCATCAGCAAATTCTTGGATATAGTCCCTTATCATTGCCTGAAATAGTTTACATACTATTAATGTTAGGCTGACAGGCCTGTAGTTACCAGGAATATACCTCTGCCCTTTTTTCAATATTGTTACCATATGGATTTTTGCTAATCTGCTGGTACCATTCCTGTTACTATGCTGTCTATTAAGATTAGGAATAGCAGTCTGGCTAAAACCTAATTGAGTTTCTTGAGGACTCTCGGGTGCAAGCCGTCAGGTCCTAGTGATTTGTTTTTGTTAAGTTTTTCTAGTCTTTCTGGACACTGACTTCTGTAAGCCACAAGGTTACATCCTTTGACGTGTCACTCTTTGTCATCTGTAACCAAGTTCACCCCATCCCCCTTTATGGGGCCAATGTCCTCTGACCTCACTCTTTTACTGTTTATATATTTAAAGAATTGCTTGTGATTTTTTTTACTCTCCTCTGCTATGTGTCTCTCGTGCTCTATCTTAGCCACCCTGATTTCATTCTTACGCTTCTTGTTGCATTACTTGTAGTGTTGGAATGCTGACAGTGAACCAACTGCTTTATATTTTTTAAAGGCTATTTTTTTGTCTTTAATAAGACTTTTTACGATACAGTTTAGCCACCCATGTTTAACCTTTGTTCTTCTATATTTATTGCCCATTGGAATGCACTCGGCGATACCTTTAATTAATATGTTCCTAAAGCACTCCCATTTTTCTTCTGTGTTTAATTTATCTAAGATTTGGTCCCATTTAATATCTTGCATAGTTATCTAGCGCAGTTTTGAAAAATTGGCTCGCCTGAAATCTAGTGTTCGTGTACTACCCTTGTACCTCCTTTTCCTATGATCTATACTGAAAGTGATCATCCTGTGATCGCTAGATCCCAAGTTGTCCCATATTTCCATATTTGTGATCAGATCTGAGTCACCATCTAGTAATGCATTTCTAGTCGGGGAATGCACCAATTGGGACAGGAAGTTGTCCTGTAGGACATTTGGGAAATGATGGACCTTTATTAAGTGGGCTGTCCCTGCTGCCCAGTCAATTTCGGGATAGTTGAAGTCGCCCATTATGATGACATTTCCCTACCTCAACACTATTTGTAACTGAAAGGAGATCCAACTGCTGCTCTTCCTTCAGGTTGGGGGGCCTGTAACATACCCCCCACTAGTAATTTCCCACTTGCTTCTTGCCTTTTTGAAGTTCCACCCACACAGATTCCACCTCCCCCATTGCACCACCCCTGAGGTCATTCCTCTCCTCCACCTGTATATAGTTCTTGATATATAGGCACACCCCTCCCCCTCTTCTACCTTCCCTATCCCTCCAATACAAAGAAAACCCCTGGATATTTGCCAGCCAGTCATGAGAGCTGTCAAACCAAGTTTCTGTTTTTCCCACAAAATCCACATCCTCCGCAGCTCTAGTTCCTCCATTTTGTTAGATAGGCTCCTGGCATTTGTGAACATGCCACTCAGTTTTGCATGGGTGCATATTATTTTCTCCTTTTTCTGAGGCTGCGATTTTTATCTGTCCACTCATTCACCATGGACATAGATGTTGAGGGTATAATATCCCTAGTGCATCCACTATTACCCTCTGTCCTATGCTCAATGCTGGCTCTCTGTTTTTCTAAACCCTCCCCTCCAACAACTTAAAAGTCCCTCCAACTTCTTGGCCATCTTTTTTCTCAATAGAGCTGCCTCCCCCCCCCCCCCATTAAGGTGCAGCCTCTCCCTACTAAAGAGCTGGTAACCAACAGAAAAGTCAGCCCAGTTCTCTAGGAACCTGGGTTGGTTTATTTAAGGGTTAAAATTATAATATTAATATCTGAAGGACCCCTTTGGTGACTCTAATAATTGCCTATGTGACCTTTCTAGAGATAGAAGGTCCATAATATATTAGAGGTGGAGGTTTCACACCACAGAAGTTGGCTGCTGTTGGTGTTGAATTACTTTGAATGAACTTTTAAAGAAAAATTTTCACCCACTTTACTCATTCACCTGGACTTCATTTTTGTCACTGATTCACATTTAATAATGTTCTATATGGTATAAGCACAGCTCTGATTTTGTTTTTATTGTATGTACTATGTTTATATCACATGGTTGAGTTGCTGCTCAGTGTGGGGTTTTACACAACTGTTATGCCCCGTACACACGGTCGGATTTTCCGATGGACATTGTCCGATCGGAGCGTGTTGTCGGAAATTCGTGTGTGGGCTCCATTGGACATTTTCCATCGGATTTTCCGACACACAAAGTTGGACAGCAGGAGATAAAATTTTCCGACAACAAAATCCGATCGCGTCAATTCTGACCGTGTGTGGCCTGTTCCGACACACAAAGTGCCACGCATGTTTAGAAGAAATTCCGACACGGGACAGCTCGTTCTGGTAAACGTAGCGTTCGGAATGGATACAGCACTTTCGTCACGCTGCAATGTTCAAAATGGTTTAATACAGCACACTCTCTTCTTCTTTATAATGTGACAAGAATTAAGTAGTTTTGATGCTCATATTCACACACACTTCTCACAAACTTATTTCGTTACTATTTATCGGGATTCCCTCAATATATTTAGATTTCTCACATCTGACAACAAAATTTTTTGTTATTTTTGGACTTTAATGTAGATTCTTTTTTTGTGTTTCTCTTTGTTATTTTTTTTTTTTTTTGGTGATTTTGATTTGTACTCCCGAAAATGTTTGTGTGTGTTTTTGGTGACAAGTTCCCACAACACCATTGATATGTTGTTCTATTTAATCTGTAGGAGATTGTTTGGTGTTGTTGTCCCTTGTTAATTTCACATTGTACTTTAGAAATGTACCTGAATCATCACCAACAAACTGTCCTTTTTGGATGAAAACACACACAGGAGAGTAGAATTTCCCTAAAAAAATTTTATTAAGGGCTCACAACTAAACAAAGAGGGAGGCAACGCTGGAGAAACTGCAGAAGTGGGTGAAGCCTTGGACCCCCAGGGCACACATCAATTATTTAAAATCAAAATTGGTGGCCTGAGGAGTCCATATCTAAGGGAGGGCAGTCTGGTCCAGAAGTCCCAGAGATCCGGAAAGCAGCAGATGACATCTGTGTCCCCAGGCTGTGGTCATACAAGAGATTGCATCTTCTGTCGGACCAGACTGAACCCAGGGTCATCACTCTTTGGTCTTCTTTCCACGCTTCCTTACAGGCTTTGGCTGTGGTGGTGGAGTTGTGGCAGCAGGAGGAGGAGGAGGAGGAGGATCGTCCCTCTCAATGACATCCGTCTTGTGTGTCAGTTCCCCACTCAACCCCTTACGAAGGACTTTATAAATCAGGTCCTCAGAGATCTTGCGTTGGCCCTCCTGCATGCCCTGCAATTTTGTGGCAGCCATGCAGGCAAAGGCCTCTTCAGGACTGGGGAAGGCTCTGAGGGACGCCGAAGCCTCCTGGATCAGCCTGTACGCTGAATCCTGCACGGGACTGGGAGTGGCCTTCCTGGCTCGTTTATATGGCAGGCGAAGGGGAGGGACCTGGGACTCAGTCAGGCTGCGACTTGTCCCAGGCTTCTCTTGGCTGACACTTAGCCCCGCCTCCTCCTGGCTGCCACTAATCCCCGCCTCCTCCTGGCTGACACTAATAATCCCCGCCTCCTCCTGGCTGCCACATTCCACAGCCTCCTCCTGGCTGAGGTCTTCCTGTGTATGAAAAAGGGACATAGTTTTAGTTTTTTTACATCAATCACACACAATTTTCACCTCCTGACTGCTGCAAATTGAATGTTAACAAATATAACAGACTATCCTTCTGAGCCCAGCAGTTTTCATTCTTGTCCCAATTTTGGGTGCCCACTACTGTCTATTGATATGTAAAGCACTTTTTTTAATCAGCAATTAGTGATCAATAATAACATCTAATAAACATCATTTATTTATTGACCAGAAATCAGTAGAAGAATGCTATACCTGACTCCAGCTGGGCTCCTCCACTTCTTCCTGGCTGGAAGGCCCAGGTTGGACATCGGAAGCCTCGGCTGGGGTGGAAGGAAGAGTGGAAGGAAGAGTGGAGAGGGATTCCCTGACTTCAGTGTGGTCTGACAGAAATCGCAGTCTCTCGTAGTACCACAGCCTGGGGACATAAATGTCATCTGCTGCAGCTCCGGACCTCTGGGAATCTGTGACCTTCTTGCGCTCCCTAAGATAAGTGCTCCTCAGGCCACCAATTTTAGCTTTTAAATAAGGGATGGTTGCTGTGGGGGCCACCGGCTTCACCAACTCCAGCAGTTTCTCCAGCGCTGCCTGCCTCTTCTGTTTGTGATTATAGTGGGGGTGTCTCACTTGCCACAGACAGGGCAGCTCCCTGTACTTGTCTATGAACAGGGGCAGGAAATTGTGGTCGTTGAACCCATCCATTTTCTCTGCAAGACACAACACAAGACAAACCCTAATGTCAGGCCAAACTCCCCTAATCTTGTTACAATATAGGCTTCCATTTCGAAGCAGTATAGGCCCAAGTTTAGATCCTACCTTCGTTAGCACGATCGGCGTCTCCGATGCTCCTTCCTCCGCTCACAGATCGTACGTAAGACGCGCGCGTTACGATTTATACACACTGCGCATGCGTATAACTCCGCCCGCCCCTGACGTTCTTTCTAGTCTAGTCCCCGCCCCTTTTCGTTCGGCGCAGTGGAGGAAGAGCACATGGTGGAGAGACAGCAGGATAGTGCTAAGTACAGCAATGAGGAGGAGGAGGAGGAGGAAAGGCTGGAGCCTGAAACGTCCCGATCCAGAAGGAGATTAAAGGACTCAAATATGTCCTTTGGGGAGATGTTGGAGATGGTGGACATCCTGAAGAAGGCCGACTATGATGGAAAGTATGGGCCTTACCCCAACCCCAATGTCAGAAAGGCCAAGATCATGGCGAAAGTGGTCAGGAGTCTGCACCGGAAATTAGGGGTACGACGATCGAAAGATCAGCTCAGGAAGCGGTGGTCGGACCTGAAATTACGAGAACATGAGCAGTACAGAAAGATCTGGAGAGTGCTGCAAAAAAGTAAGTAGTTGTCCTGTGTTCCTATTCTTTTTGTGTTTATTACGTTCGTGCTGCTCCATGTGCTTTTAGGAACTGTTGTACAGTTTAAAATGGCAACTTTCATGTTCATGGGCACATTATTCGTTCGGATCACACATTGTTATTTCGGACGATAAAATACCATTGTTTAGGCCATATGCATTTGGCCACCATTTTGACGCCCTATACTTGTCTGCAAAGAATTGGGTTGTGTAGATGGCTTTGTTACTAGAATGAAATGCAAACTAGATTGTGTGTAAGGAGAGGACACTGAGCAGCTGTTTTCACATCTGGACACTGGAGCACTAGTGTGGGACCCCAGAACACCATTTTTATTAGGGGGGCCACACAGGTGCCCCACTGTATACTATAGGGGGGGCTACATCTGTGAAGCTTTTACCAAACAGGTAAAGTATTGCAGCTTGACAAAGGACACTAAAAAAGCTACATCTTGGAACTCTGCTAAAATAGATAATTGTACCCCACTTCCAAGCAATGTTTCATCTTTATAGTTCTGACCTCAAATATCTGTGTGCTAATTATACCATTTTTGTTTTACATAGGGGAGAAAAGACTCGGAGGACACCCCTCATCCGAGGAGACCAGAGACCCCCCCCCCCTCTGGAAGAAGGGGAAATCCACCCAACACAAGATGAGCAGGAGGAAGAAGACGTGGTGGAAGTAGTCACCACAACAGGTGAGTGTCTGCGACCACAGGCTCCGATAAGAGATGGATGGCGGCATTTTTTTGCAAACCTAATTTATTTTGGGTTTCCTCTCTTTTTAGGTGATCGTGAGGTTGTGGATCCAGATCCTTTCACATCCGAAAGTGCCCAGATCCTGATCGGGGAGATCATGGGGTGTAATTTACAATTGGAAAACATCAAGCAAAACATCAATGATGTTATTCCAAAATATAAAAACATCATTGATGTTTTGGGGCGAGTTTAAAGCACCTCCAAATCACTTTCTTCTTTTGTCTGCTACAATGTGCGAAATGTTTTTGTAATTTTTCCCAAAGCCAAATTTGGAGGAAGCACACAGTGTGCCAACATGTGCTATCTGCCATCACGGGAGATCAATGGACGCGTTTTGGGGGTGCAACCCCTTCCTCAATAATAAAGTAGCGGTGAGGAAGGGCTTTCTCCCCCAAAACACGTCCCTTCATCCCCCGTGATGGCAGATAGCACATGTTGACATTGTGAAATTTGTGTGCATCTTCCAAATTTGGCTTTTCCAGGGGTGATTTCCCCCCATCTGAACGCAATATCAAACACAGTTCCTAAATACTCATGTCTGATATTGCCTTCCAGTTCTACCAAATGTGAACTTTGTAAGATCAAGATGTGTGTCTTTCTTGTGGGTTTTACACAGGCCTGTTTTCTATAAAATGCACATTTTGATTTTGGATAATGACACCACAAAAATTGTTATACAACAAACATGTCGGTTTGTCAGAAAAACCTTTGGTAAATGCACATGTGATTGTGCAGGTATTAAAAAGATTGTTCATCAAGAATGTGTGGATTATTGTCTCAACACTACAAAACTTTGGGGGTGATTTAATTGTTGTTTTATGAGAAAATGGGGGTTATTTCAGCTCAGCGAAGCTGGCCCCCCTACAATCAGCACAAATAAAAACTCAAGTGTGTTTCTTTAGTGCTACGTTTGTGCTGTTTTGTGCCGTAAAAATTTACATTTGTGCTGCTTTTATTTTTAAGATATTTTTTCCAGACTGTGACATCATCTAGCCCCCCTACAACACCCAAATGACACAAAACTGGTCTCGTTGGTTAGTGCTACGTTTGTGCTGTTTTGTGCTGCTAAAAATTCTGTTCTATCTTTTATCGTTTTTGCGTTATTAATGATTTATTAAAGGTCACCAAAGGTCAGTCAGCCCCCCTACAACGCCCAAATGACACGAAACTGGTCTCGTTGGTTAGTGCTACGTTTGTGCTGTTTTGTGCTGCTAAAAATTCCGTTCTATCTTTTATCGTTTTTGCATTATTAATGATTTATTAAAGGTCACCAAAGGTCAGTCAGCCCCCCTACAATGCCCAAATGACACGAAACTGGTCTCGTTGGTTAGTGCTACGTTTGTGCTGTTTTGTGCTGCTAAAAATTCCGTTCTATCTTTTATCGTTTTTGCGTTATTAATGATTTATTAAAGGTCACCAAAGGTCAGTCAGCCCCCCTACAATGCCCAAATGACGCAAAACTGGTCTCGTTGGTTAGTGCTACGTTTGTGCTGTTTTGTGCTGCTAACATTTCCGTTCTATCTTTTATCGTTTTTTCGTTATTAATGATTTATTAAAGGTCACCAAAGGTCAGTCAGCCCCCCTACAACGCCCAAATGACACGAAACTGGTCTCGTTGGTTAGTGCTACGTTTGTGCTGTTTTGTGCTGCTAAAATTTTTATTTGTGCTGTTATGGTTTTTAAGTTATAACAGTTTATTTTTTTTTTCAAACCCCACTCACTTTGCCCACCCTACAATCAGCACAAATAAAAACTCAAGTGTGTTTCTTTAGTGCTACATTTGTGCTGTTTTGTGCTGCTAAAATTTCCGTTCTACCTGTTATCGTTTTTGCGTTATTAATGATTTATTAAAGGTCACCAAAAGTCAGTCAGCCCCCCTACAACACCCAAATGACACAAAACTGGTCTCGTTGGTTAGTGCTACGTTTGTGCTGTTTTGTGCTGCTAAAAATTCTGTTCTATCTTTTATCGTTTTTGCGTTATTAATGATTTATTAAAGGTCACCAAAGGTCAGTCAGCCCCCCTACAACGCCCAAATGACACAAAACTGGTCTCGTTGGTTAGTGCTACGTTTGTGCTGTTTTGTGCTGCTAACATTTCCATTCTATCTATTATCGTTTTTGCGTTATTAATGATTTATTAAAGGTCACCAAAGGTCACTCAGCCCCCCTATAATGCCCAAATGACACAAAACTGGTCTCGTTGGTTAGTGCTACGTTTGTGCTGTTTTGTGCTGCTAAAATTTCCGTTCTATCTTTTATCATTTTCGTGTTATTAATGATTTATTAACGGTCACCAAAGGTCAGTCAGCCCCCCTACAACGCCCAAATGACACGAAACTGGTCTCGTTGGTTAGTGCTACGTTTGTGCTGGTTTGTGCTGCTAAAATTTTTATTTGTGCTGTTATGGTTTTTAAGTTATAACAGTTTTTTTTTTTTCAAACCCCACTCACTTTGCCCACCCTACAATCAGCACAAATAAAAACTCAAGTGTGTTTCTTTAGTGCTACATTTGTGCTGCTAAAATTTCCGTTCTACCTGTTATCGTTTTTGCGTTATTAATGATTTATTAAAGGTCACCAAAGGTCACTCAGCCCCCCTACAACGCCCAAATGACACAAAACTGGTCTCGTTGGTTAGTGCTACGTTTGTGCTGTTTTGTGCTGCTAACATTTCCGTTCTATCTATTATCGTTTTTGCATTATTAATGATTTATTAAAGGTCACCAAAGGTCACTCAGCCCCCCTATAATGCCCAAATGACACAAAACTGGTCTCGTTGGTTAGTGCTACTTTTGTGCTGTTTTGTGCTGCTAAAATTTCCGTTCTATCTTTTATCGTTTTCTCATTATTAATGATTTATTAAAGGTCACCAAAGGTCAGTCAGCCCCCCTACAACGCCCAAATGACACGAAACTGGTCTCGTTGGTTAGTGCTACGTTTGTGCTGGTTTGTGCTGCTAAAATTTTTATTTGTTCTGTTATGGTTTTTAAGTTATAACAGTTTATTTTTTTTTTCAAACCCCACTCACTTTGCCCACCCTACAATCAGCACAAATAAAAACTCAAGTGTGTTTCTTTAGTGCTACATTTGTGCTGTTTTGTGCTGCTAAAATTTCCGTTCTACCTGTTATCGTTTTTGCGTTATTAATGATTTATTAAAGGTCACCAAAAGTCAGTCAGCCCCCCTACAACACCCAAATGACACAAAACTGGTCTCGTTGGTTAGTGCTACGTTTGTGCTGTTTTGTGCTGCTAACATTTCCGTTCTATCTTTTATCATTTTCGTGTTATTAATGATTTATTAACGGTCACCAAAGGTCAGTCAGCCCCCCTACAACGCCCAAATGACACGAAACTGGTCTCGTTGGTTAGTGCCTCATTTGTGCTGGTTTGTGCTGCTAAAATTTTTATTTGTGCTGTTATGGTTTTTTAGTTATAACAGCTTGTTTTTATATTTGTGCTTTTTTGTGTCATAATAATAAAAATTCATGCTGCTTTTATTTTTAAGATAATAGCAATTTGTTTTTTCCAGATGATGACATCACCCCGCTCTCCTGTCACATACCTGGTTAGTGAGCTCCTGGTTAGAAAGCAGCCATGGGAGCACAGTGAGGTATGAGTGCCTGTGATCAGTCCAGTAGACTGCGTGGTGGAAGCAGTCAGCAGGTGGATGTGGCCGCAGAACCAGCTGGTGGCAGATGAGCTGGCACTGAGCTTGGCTGGTGGCAGACTGTGGGTAAGCAGCTGGAAGCAGGAGACAGATGAGACCTTGCTGGGCTGAAGAGCTGTAGCAGGCTGGATTAGCAGGATGCAGGGTCAGATGAGCCGGATCCATAATGGTCAGGCAGATCAGGCATAGACGGCACACAACAGGATAATCGGGTCACAAACCAAGTCAGCAACAGGAGGTAGATCAGGCAAGAAGAGAAGGCAGAAGCAGAATCCAGAGACAAGCCAAGGTCAGGGCAGGTAGCAGTCAAACGGAGGTCAGGAGCAAGCTGGGTTAGGATCAGAGGTCAAACACAGGAATCAGGAATGAACACACAGAAGCGGCACACCAAATTGCAGCCTGTTTAAATAGTCTGTCTGGTGCCAGCATTGGTGACAGGCTCACGCTCATCTGCCCAGCCAGTTGCCAGTCTGCGCATGCGCATATGTATGTACAGGGAGACATCATTTGTGCTATGCGAAAGCCTTCCCTGACACCCCCTACAGCAGCCAAACAAAATGAGAACGGGCTGGTTGGTTAGTGCCACGTTTGTGTTGATTTGTGCCTATTTACTTTCCATTCTGTGACAGCGTCTCTTCATCTGACGGCTCTTAAATAACTGGGTTGCCCCGCCCCCTCTGACACACGGGACATGACGGGACTTCCCTGTGGCATTCCCCGTGACATCACAGGGAAGTCCCGTCAAGTCACCGTGCGTCAGAGGGGGGCGGGGTCACCGGGTGGCCCCGCCCCCCGTTATTTAAGAGCCGTCAGACGAAGAGACGCCGTCACACAGCGGGAGCCTCCCTTCATGACAGCATGGGTGCGGAGCGGCCCGGAGAAGAAAATGAAGAAGAGAAGAAGAGAAGAAGGAAGAAGAGAAGAGGATGAAGAAGAAGATGAAGAGAAGAGCGGGAGCCTCCCCTCATGCCATGGGTGCGGAGCGGCCTGAGGAGAAGAAGATAGAAGACGCCGCGGAGGAGATGCTGGACGAGAACGCTGGAGGAAGAACCAGAAGAGCCAGAAGAACCAGAAGAAGATGAAGGAAGAAAGAAGAAGCATTTAAATAAAGGAATTGTCAAAAACTGTCTCTTGTCATTTTTAACATTTTTGACAGTTTTTTAGTGAAATGGCAGGGGTAAGTACCCCCTTACCATTTCACACAGGGGGGGGCCGGGATCTGGGGGTCCCCTTGTTAAAGAGGGGTTCCAGATTCCGATAAGCCCCCCGCCTGCAGACCCCCACAACCACCGGCCAGGGTTGTGGGGATGAGACCCTTGTCCTCATCAACATGGGGACAAGGTGTTTTGGGGGGCTAATCCAAAGCACCCTCCCAATGTTGAGGGCATGTGGCCTGGTACGGTTCAGGAGGGGGGGGGCCGCACTCTCGTCCCCCCCTCTTTTCCTGCGGCCTTTGTTTTTGTTTTTGTTTTTTTTTGGAGCGGGGTTCCCCTTAAAATCCATACCAGACCCGAATGGTCTGGTATGGAATTTAGGGGGAACCCCACGTCATTTTTTTTTAAAATTTTGGCCGGGGTTCCCCTTAATATCCATACCAGACCTAAAGGACCTGGTATGGAATTTAGGGGGACTCCCACGTCATTTTTTTTTTAAATTTTGGTTCGGGATTTCCCTGTGGGGAATTCCCAAGCCGTTTTTATCAATGAACTTCTATGTGTATTGTCGGCAATGCAATAGCCGCGGGTAGTTTTAAATGGCTTTTTTTCCTTCGAAACGTCATTTTGCTGTCAGTCTGTTCTAAACACAGGAAACATGCGCCCCTTTACAGGCATACTATAGACACCCCCAGGTACGAAATTTAAAGGGATATTACACTTTTATTGTTTGACTTTAAGCATTATTAAAATCACTGCTCCTGAAAAAACGGCCGTTTTTAAAACTTATTTTTGCATTGATCCATGTCCCCTGGGGCAGGACCCGGGTCCTCAAACACTTTTTATGACAATAACTTGCATATAAGCCTTTAAAATTAGCACTTTTGATTATTCATGTTCGTGTCCCATAGACTTTAACGGTGTTCGCGTGTTCGAGCAAACTTTCTTCCTGTTCGCATGTTCTGGTGCGAACCGAACAGGGGGGTGTTCGGCTCATCCCTACTCCTGACCTCCATTTGACTGCTACCAGCCCTGACCTTGGCTTGTCTCTGGATTCTGCTTCTGCCTTCTCTTCTTGCCTGATCTACCTCCTGTTGCTGACTTGGTTTGTGACCCGACTATCCTGTTGTGTGCCATCTATGCCTGATCTGCCTGGCCATTATGGACCCGGCTCATCTGACCCTGCATCCTGCTCATCCAGCCTGCTACAGCTCTTCAGCCCAGCAAGGTCTCATCTGTCTCCTGCTTCCAGCTGCTTACCCACAGTCTGCCACCAGCCAAGCTCAGTGCCAGCTCATCTGCCACCAGCTGGTTCTGCCGCCACATCCACCTGCTGACTGCTACCACCACGCAGTCTACTGGACTGATCACAGGCACTCATACCTCACTGTGCTCCCATGGCTGCTTTCTAACCAGGAGCTCACTAACTAGGTACGTGACAGGAGAGCAGGGTGATGTCATCATCTGGAAAAAAACAAATTGCTATTATCTTAAAAAAAAAGCAGCACAAATTTTTATTATGACACAAAAAAGCACAAATATAAAAACAAGCTGTTATAACTAAAAAACCATAACAGCACAAATAAAAATTTTAGCAGCACAAACCAGCACAAATGAGGCACTAACCAACGAGACCAGTTTTGTGTCATTTGGGTGTAGTAGGGGGGCTGAGTGACCTTTGGTGACCTTTAATAACTCATTAATAACGCAAAAACGATAAAAGGTAGGACAGAAATTTTAGCAGCACAAAACAGCACAAATGTAGCACTAAAGAAACACACTTGAGTTTTTATTTGTGCTGATTGTAGGGTGGGCAAAGTGAGTGGGGATTGAAAAAAAAAACTGTTATAACTTAAAAACCATAACAGCACAAATAAAAATTTTAGCAGCACAAACCAGCACAAACGTAGCACTAACCAACGAGACCAGTTTCGTGTCATTTGGGCATTGTTGAGGGGCTGACTGACCTTTGGTGACCTTTAATAAATCATTAATAACGAGAAAACGATAAAAGATAGAACGGAAATTTTAGCAGCACAAAACAGCACAAACGTAGCACTAACCAACGAGACCAGTTTTGTGTCATTTGGGCGTTGTAGGGGGGCTGACTGACCTTTGGTGACCTTTAATAAATCATTAATAACGCAAAAATGATAAAAGGTAGAACTGAAATTTTAGCAGCACAAAACAGCACAAATGTAGCACTAAAGAAACACACTTGAGTTTTTATTTGTGCTGATTGTAGGGTGGGCAAAGTGAGTGGGGTTTGAAAAAAAAAAACTGTTATAACTTAAAAACCATAACAGCACAAATAAAAATTTTAGCAGCACAAACCAGCACAAACGTAGCACTAACCAACGAGACCAGTTTCATGTCATTTGGGTGTTGTAGGGGGGCTGACTGACCTTTGGTGACCTTTAATAAATCATTAATAACTAGAAAACGATAAAAGATAGAACGGAAATTTTAGCAGCACAAAACAGCACAAACGTAGCACTAACCAACGAGACCAGTTTTGTGTCATTTGGGCATTATAGGGGGGCTGAGTGACCTTTGGTGACCTTTAATAAATCATTAATAACGCAAAAACAATAATAGATAGAACGGAAATGTTAGCAGCACAAAACAGCACAAACGTAGCACTAACCAACGAGACCAGTTTTGTGTCATTTGGGCGTTGTAGGGGGGCTGACTGACTTTTGGTGACCTTTAATAAATCATTAATAACGCAAAAACGATAACAGGTAGAACGGAAATTTTAGCAGCACAAAACAGCACAAATGTAGCACTAAAGAAACACACTTGAGTTTTTATTTGTGCTGATTGTAGGGTGGGCAAAGTGAGTGGGGTTTGAAAAAAAAAAAAACTGTTATAACTTAAAAACCATAACAGCACAAATAAAAATTTTAGCAGCACAAACCAGCACAAACGTAGCACTAACCAACGAGACCAGTTTCGTGTCATTTGGGCGTTGTAGGGGGGCTGACTGACCTTTGGTGACCTTTAATAAATCATTAATAACGCAAAAACGATAAAAGATAGAACGGAAATTTTAGCAGCACAAAACAGCACAAACGTAGCACTAACCAACGAGACCAGTTTTGTGTCATTTGGGCATTATAGGGGGGCTGAGTGACCTTTGGTGACCTTTAATAAATCATTAATAACGCAAAAACGATAATAGATAGAACGGAAATGTTAGCAGCACAAAACAGCACAAACGTAGCACTAACCAACGAGACCAGTTTTGTGTCATTTGGGCGTTGTAGGGGGCTGACTGACCTTTGGTGACCTTTAATAAATCATTAATAACGCAAAAACGATAAAAGATAGAACAGAATTTTTAGCAGCACAAAACAGCACAAACGTAGCACTAACCAACGAGACCAGTTTTGTGTCATTTGGGCGTTGTAGGGGGGCTAGGTGATGTCATAGTCTGGAAAAAACAATTGCTAATATCTTAAAAATAAAAGCAGCACAAATGTAAATTTTTACGGCACAAAACAGCACAAACGTAGCACTAAAGAAACACACTTGAGTTTTTATTTGTGCTGATTGTAGGGGGGCCAGCTTCGCTGAGCTGGTTATTTCCTAAGGGGAAATCCACTTTGCACTACAAGTGCTGTTTCAGTGCAGTTGCAAGTGCACTTGTAGTGAAAAGTGTCTTTGCATTTAGTAAATAACAGCCAACAGTGCTTTGTATAAGGTTACACAATCACGACATTTTCTGCACTCCACACATTTCTGTCAGGGTCAGCTAAAACAAACACAAGCAGTAAATGTCCACAAAGAAGAGCCTGGGGGGAGATGCCTGTCGAGAACTTGAGGTCCTGCAGGCTTCTCCCTGTGGCCAAATACCGCAAGGTAGCGACCAGCCTCTGCTCCACGGTGATGATGATACGGGGTCCGTCATCCTGAGAAAGTTCCTGAAATCATCAGGATTATTCTCAAGGAGCAAAGGCATATGAGAGAACTGGTGACGCTGAAGCAACCAATTCTTGGTCCATGAACTCCTCCCCACCCTGTTCATGGACTGGACTTGTGTCAAGGTCAGGACCCCAACACCAAGCCCCCGCACAGCACGAACTGTACGAGGAGTACGCATACGAAACATGGCTAGAAAACGGTCGGCTGCTCAGAACGAAGTAACAGAACGCACTGAAGAACAGCAAGGCCTGTGAAGAGCGACCTGAAAAACAGCAACGAGCAGGCAAGATCACACAGGAAACTCCGATACGAACTGACTGCATGCACTGAAGAGCAGATACAAACCCACAAGCACAAACTGAACGTCAGAAAACGATCTGAAAGCCACGAGTCTGAAAAAGCGCGAATCGTCTCTCACCAAACTTTTACTAACACGAGATTAGCAAAAGGAGCCCAAAGGGTGCCGCGCTTGGTTCTGAACCGGCCTTTTCTAGTCTCGTCGTACGTGGTGTACGTCACCGCGTTGTTGGCGATCGGAAATTCCGACAACTTTGTGCGACCGTGTGTAGGCAAAACAAGTTTGAGCCAACATCCGTCGGAAAAAATCCTAGGATTTTGTTGTCGGAATGTCCGAACAAAGTCCGACCGTGTGTACGGGGCATTATGGTTCAACGTTTTAGGCATTAGCGCGGTTCCTGTACATTTACATATGGTCCATTATTACCACCATGAGTGGATCAATATGTGTCCAAAAAGCAAAAAAATCAGCGGCTTTGAGCTTATTAAAACTAGCAAAAAGGGAAATTTGCCATGGGCAGGACAATATACAAACAGTACAAACGGGGTCCCCAGCACACTTTCAATAAAGCAAGAACCCCCCCCCCCCCTCCCAAAAAAAGACAAAAACAAAAAAAAAAATCTCTTTTTTTCAACTATTTAGTGATTTCATACATTTGCATATACATATGGAACCCACACTGCCAAATCAGGGCACCTCTAAAATGTCTGGTTCCTAACAGGGATGAGCTGGGTTCAGTTGGCAGAACCTGTAGGAACCAGGCAGCCTCACAGGTGGTCGGTGCGGCGGAGGGGGGCAGTTACAAGCACCGATCCCCCCGTATAGCCTTTCAATAAAGCAGCTGACAGCCGCTTCTCCCCCTCTCCCTCCAGCAGCTGTCAGCTACTTTATTGAAAAGCTATACGGGAGGATCGGTGCTTGTAACTCTCCCCACCACTGCACCGATTACCCCCCGACTGTCCCCCTGTGTCCTCCTCCTGCTCCCCGGGTCCTCCTCTGGCTCCAGGTGTCCTCCCTCCGGTGCCATCCTCCTACCCTCCGGTGTCGTCCTCCCTCTCTCCGTGTCCTCCTCCGGTCCCCCTCTATGCTCCGCATGTCCTCTGCTGGCCAGATCTGTCAGGATGGAGAGTGGAGGGCAGAGATGGTAAATATGTCATTTACCAGCTCCTTCCTTTTCCAAATGCACAGAGTCAGTGATCACTGACTGTCCATTCATAACTGAGCATTGTAAACTGTGTTTACGATGCTTCAGCTTATGAATGGACAGGAGCCTCTGTCTCCTGTCCATTCAACTTCAGTGCAGCTGAGGCTGCAAAGAAAGGAACTAGGGAATCTGTGTTATTAGTCCCTTTCCCTGTCTCAAAGGGGGGATGTCAGGGGTCTGTTTAGACCCCGATATCTCACCAAAGCCCCCAGCCCAACAGGGCTGATAAATAAAAAAAAAAAAAAGAGGGAGAGAATTACAAATAATTAAAGCGCCGAAAAGCGCCAAAAAAAAAAATAAAAGTCAGCATCTACAAAAAGTGTAGCTGATGACTTTTAATAATCAGACACTCACCTGTCCCACGGTCCAGCGATGCGGGCGTATGAAGCCCCACTCCTCTCCCCCTCCTCTCCACGGTGCCAGCATTCTTACTGTGGGCGCCCGGCTGTGGCTGCGAATGCCCGAGCCGTGCTGCGCGCTGTGAATGGCTGGGCAATCTTCTGGGACCTGTGACGTGTCCCAGAAGATTGCAGTGGGGGGGGGGGAGGTGATCTTCCTTTCGGCGCCGCTGAGCCCTGGGAGGAAATGGGAGCCGGATGCCTCTAAAAAGAGGGTATCCACTCCCTCCCAAAAAATGACATGCCAAATGTGGCATGTCAGGGGGTCACCATCACATAAAGCGGAAGTTCCATTTTTGGGTGGAACTCCACTTTAAAGGTAAATTGTAAAAATATTAAAAACAAACACTGACACCGTCCACTCCCCCCCCCCCAAAAAAAGAAAGCATTGTAAAAAAATAACAAAAAAATATGTAAATTGAAAAAAAATAATAAAAAAAAATTGTAAAAAATAAAATTGTAAGAAAAAATAAAATAAAAAAAACGATTGAAACAGTCCACGCCTCATCAGTGCCAATCTGTGCCACCTATCAGTGCCCAACAGTGCTGCATATTAGTGCCACTGTCACGTGACATTAAAAAAAGTATAAGTAATCGGTATCGGCGAGTACTTGAAAAAAGTATTGGTACTTGTACTCGGTCTTAAAAAAATGGTATCAGTGCAACCCTAATTTAGAGTTAGGGACCACACTTATCAGAAATGCCTTGATATGACAGTGTGGCTTTTATAAGTATTTGCAAATTTATGCATTAAATGATCTGATCTATAAAAAAAAGGAGAGAAGCATAGTCTAGCTGGTTTGTTTGTAAAGTACTTTTTTATCTTGGGTCTTGAGTGCTCGTGTGCCATTGTGCTGTGTGACTACAGGTGTCACAATATTAACTGAGCAATAAATATGCAAGTGGTATAACATAAAAAAGTTTTTTCTAAAATCAACATTTCCTGTATAAAGCTAACTTCAGTAAACATAACAAATATGAATGACAGAAGCTTTGAAAATCATTACTGTTTATTCTGTTTGTTTTTCTAACTTTTTCAATTTTTAACAAATGCAAATGCATCCCCTGCTATAAAATAAGATATGGAAAGCAAAGCATGATTCATCCTAGCAGAACTTTGTTGTAGTAAACGGAGCGCAGAAATATTGGTAAACTAAGATTTGCAGTCAGACTTTTGATTTATAGCTAACCTCTAAATGACTTTGTCTCCGGATTGTTCGCATCTCTCCAGATGTCAGATTTATTGCTCGCAGACTACTGACAGGCAATGGAGTGAAAAATCCCTACAGTTTTGCAGACATTGACCCATATGCTGCTGCATGAAGGGTCTTATAATTAGTAACCTCACTGCAGTGCTAAGGAGCGCATCTGCCATTCATGTCATTTTTTGCTCATATAGAAACAGTCTCTTACTCCTGATTCAAAGCCATATTTTCATTTCTGAGTTAAGATAATACATGTTTTATGGACCTTATCACATTTATTGCTAAAAATATATGTTCAAATAGATTCATTCCCTCTTCCCTCTGGCTTTTGGGAATGGAGGTTTGTGCTGATAGACAAAACAAGGTCTTTACTTAAAGCTGAAGTTTAATCTGCTTATATTTTGCTTTCCCAGGTTCGTCTTATATTTCATCAACATGCTAATTCAATTTTTGAAAATAAAACCTTTCTACAAATAAGAGAAAAGATAAAAAAAAGTCAATTATACACTCGCTTCCATTATTACTCTTATGCATAGTGTCTCAACTTACATATACCACTCAATGGGTACCACTAAATGGGTTATTTACGAAAGGCAAATCCACTTTGCACTACAAGTGCAAAGTGCACTTGAAATAGCACTGAAAGTGCACTTGGAAGTGCAGCCACTGTAGATCTGAGAGGGACATGCAAAGAAAATAAAAAACAGCATTTTAGCTTGCACATGATTGGATAATAAAATCAGCAGAGCTTCCCCTCATTTCAGATCTACCCTCAGATTTACAGCGACTGCACATCCAAGTGCAATTTCAAGTGCACTTGTAGTGCAAGGTGGATTTGCCTTTAGTAAATAACCCCCTCTGTTTCTAATGCCGCGTACACACGGTCGGACTTTTCGTCTACAAAAGTCCGACAGCCTGTCCGACATACTTCCGACGTACCTTCGGCGGACTTGCGGCAGACTTTCTTACGAACGGACTTGCCTACACACGACCACACAAAAGTACGACAGCCTAGTACGCGGTGACGTACACCAAGTCCGACGAGACTATAAAACGGAAGTTCAATAGCCCGTACGACACCCTTTGGGCTCCTTCTGCTAATCTCGTGTTTATCTCGTGTTAGTAGAAGTTTGGTGAGAGACGATTCGCGCTTGTGAGACTCGTATTTTTCAGTTCGTTTTAACTGTTGTTCAGTCTGTGCTTGTGAGGTTTGTATCTGCTTTTCAGTGCGTTTGGTCAGTTGGCATTGAGAAATCTTTGTTTTATTGGCCGCTCGTTCCTGATTTTCAGGTCGTTCTTCACAGGCCTTGCTGTTCTTCAGTGCGTTCTGTTTAGTGCGTTCTGACCAGCCGACCGTTTTGAAGCCATGTTACCTGTACGTACTCGAGCTCGTGCATTGTATGTGCTTGGTGCTGTAGTTTATTCTTCAGCCCAAGACCAGTCCATGAACAGGGCGAGGAGGAGTTCATGGACCAAGAATTGGTTGCTTCAGCGTGACCAGTTCTGTCACATGCCTTTGCTCCGTGAGATCCGTGAGAATAATCCTGAGGATTTCAGGAACTTTCTCCGGATGACGGACCCCGTTTTTGACCGTTTGTTGGCTTTGCTGACCCCCTATATCAGCAGGCAGGATACCTGCATGAGGCAAGCCATCACTCCGGAGCAGAGGCTGGTCGCTACCTTGCGGTATTTGGCCACAGGGAGAAGCCTGCAGGACCTTAAGTTCTCGACAGGCATCTCCCCCCAGGCTCTGGGGATCATTATCCCAGAGACCTGTTCTGCCATCATCCAGGTCCTGCAGAAGGACTATATTAAGGTAAGATATTTTTCTTTTATTAGCATCACATGTTCTTTTATGTAATCTTTGATAATGTAATGTATTTCTTGCTTCAAACACTACTTACCATCATTGCAATATAGTGTGAATGTCCCCTTTTTATCCTCACACATGCTGGATTTTTTTCCTGTTATTTTTTGTCATGCATGTATATTTTCCTTCAATAACCTCCCCAGCATGAAGTGATGGGAACATATCCACCTAGTCTACTCATTTTGAATGTATTTTGTTTGAGTGTATTTAGTGTGCTTATAATTAGCAATTAGCTAGATTTCCCAACCCCCCCCCCACCTAAACTCACTCCAAATAGTGTGCTGCTAAATAGCAATTATCTAGATTTCACAACCCCCCCCCCCCACCCTCGTAAAAATTAGCTTGAATGTTCTGTGGTGTTGATTTGTCTAAAGCAAATATATGTTGCACTTTGCAAAATGCATGTGCACTCTACAGGTGCATTTGTTCCAGTGCTTTAGTAAATGAGCAGAAGCTCTGCTGATTTCCATCATCAAATCATATGCAAGCCTCAAAGTGTTTTCATTAATTGCCCTTGCATGTGATTGTGTACTCCTTGCAACATGAATGCCTTTTTACATTACCTCATTTACTGTAAGCTGGTTAGCAACTGCACCTGCAGAGTGCGACAACTGCAGTCTTGTAGCCTTTTTAGTCCCTAAATTCCTGCGTGTCCTAAAAGTAATCTTTTTTAGGGATTTCACAACCCCCTAAAATGTAATCAATGTTCCATCAGAGGGGGTGAGCAACCTGATAAGTGTGCCTTTCCATATTAGTTATTCCAGAAGAATTAAATTATTGAATGTTATACTGATGCTGGGGAATAATGTTTTTAATTGTCTAATTTTCTTGCAATGTTAGCTTCAAAATTAATTGATTTTGGTTTTCTTGTTTGATTCCCCAGTTTCCTTCAACGCCACAGGAATGGCAGACTGTGGCATCCCATTTTGCCAGCCGTTGGGACTTTCCCAATTGTGGAGGGGCTATAGATGGGAAACATGTCCACATTGTGCCACCACCCCATTCGGGGTCATACTATTTTAATTATAAGGGGTTCCACAGTATTGTTTTAATGGCGGTGGTGTCGGCACACTATGATTTTTTATATGTGGACGTGGGGAAGAATGGCCGGATGTCGGATGGAGGAGTATTTGCCCAGACGGAGTTCTGCCAGCGTCTCCAGAGTGGTGGCCTGGGATTGCCACCTGATGCGAATAACGTGGAAGGACTCCCCTTTGTCTTCATTGCCGATGAAGCCTTCGCTCTCAGCAAGCACCTCATGAGGCCATTCCCCCAAAGAACCCTCACCCCGGAGAGGAGGGTTTTTAATTTCCGGCTGGCCAGAGCTAGAAGAGTGGTTGAGAATGCGTTTGGAATTCTGGCCAGCCGGTTCCGCCTGTTTCAAACAGCCATTAATTTGGCGGAATACAAACTTAATTTTATCATTTTATCGTGCTGCATTCTGCACAACTTTTTAAACAAACATTCTCAGAATTATATAGGCACAGTTGGGCCTGAGGCCGGACAAATAGATGCCAACCTTACGGGCCTGGATACTGTCCGTACTGGCTTGGCCCCCCAAAGTGCCCGTCAAGTTAGACAGCAATATGTTAATTATTTTATGGGTAGGGGGGCCATTGCAATGGGCCAGGATATTTAATTTTTTACAATAAAAAAAATATTGATGAAATCTTGCATTATATTTATTGCTTGCCTTTCTTTTGGGCTGTCTCCTAGGTTATGGTCGAACAGTTGTAGTGCCAACTGTATTTTAATTTTAAATGTCTAAATAAGCTCCATTGCCACTGTAAACAACTTTTTTACAATTATAACCAAACTGATACTGAGCCTTGAAATAACAAACCACACATTTATTTAATTCCTATAAGGAGATGTTTTTATTAATGGTTGTTATGCATTCAGTTCTGCATTTAGTATAAAATGTTCATAGACAAAAATATAATGATATCTTAATAATGTAGAAAAATATAATTATATTTAAATATTTCTACCTAATCCACAAAAAAATATTTTTGGCTTTTTGATTTTCGCAAACAGGCTTTTTTTTTTTTTTTTTTTTTTTTTTTGGTTTTTTAAAATCAAGTTTAGTTTTTTTTTTTTTTGTTTTTTTTGAAAATCAAGTTTTGTTATTTTTTTGGTTTTTTTGAAAATCAAGTTTTGTTATTTTTTTGTTTTTTTGAAAATCAAGTTTTGTTATTTTTTTGGTTTTTTTGAAAATCAAGTTTTGTTATTTTTTTGTTTTTTTGAAAATCAAGTTTTGTTATTTTTTTGGTTTTTTTGAAAATCAAGTTTTGTTATTTTTTTGGTTTTTTTGAAAATCAAGTTTTGTTATTTTTTTTTGTTTTTGAAAATCAAGTTTTGTTATTTTTTTGGTTTTTTTGAAAATCAAGTTTTGTTATTTTTTTGTGTTTTTTAAAATCAAGTTTTGTTATTTTTTCGGTTTTTTTGAAAATCAAGTTTTGTTATTTTTTTGTTTTTTTTAAAATCAAGTTTTGTTATTTTTTTGGTTTTTTTTTTTAAATCAAGTTTTGTTATTTTTTTGGTTTTTTTGAAAATCAAGTTTTGTTATTTTTTTGTGTTTTTTAAAATCAAGTTTTTTTATTTTTTTGGTTTTTTTAAAATCAAGTTTTTGTTTTTTTTGTGTTTTTTAAAATCAAGTTTTTTTATTTTTTTGGTTTTTTTAAAATCAAGTTTTTTTTTTTTTTGTGGTTTTTGAGAAAATCAAGTTTTATTTTTTTGTGGATTTTTTAGGTATTTACGAGAAACAGCCCTCCTTTTTTCAATTAGGTTAAACAGCCATTTCTGTTCAGCCAAAAAAATAAAGAGAAGGCCCAGAATGGGGTCAGCAAAACAGGAAATGAAGGACATGATTGATGTTTTGGGGTTTCAAAAAGGGCATTTAGATTCGACCCAAAACATCAATCATGTCCTTCATTTCCTGCTGCATACGATCCAGCCGATTACGCATTTCATCGATGTCCTTATTCCAGGCCATTATTTGACCAATTAGCCGTTGGGCACTTTCTGAGGTGAAATAGTCACTTCTTGTTGTACCTAAAGTGGAATGAAACCAAAAAATGTCTTTAGAAATATGCACACATACATAGTTTACCTTACCATAATAAAGCTGTTGTCTCAGACACTGACCTGGTGGGGTGCCCATGTAGCATAATTCCTCCACATCCTCGGGGGTGGCGCTGTTGCTTGAATCAAGCACAACCAGATCCCCTAAAATAGAGTAGACAAATTACATTAAACAAAAGGCAGCCATGCATAGATTACCGTAAGCTGGTGTGTCAGACACTCACCTGGTGGGGTGCCCATGTCGCCCACCTCTCCTTCCTCCACATCCTCAGTGGGACTTGGGCTGATTTCCCAATCATGTTTGGCTTGGGGTGGACTGTCTTCTTGTTGGCTGAGTGATTTTTCCCCTATGTGAAACAAAAAATTATTAATCTACTTAGCACACAGATATTTTAGTACATAGTAATTTTCCAACATTTGTAGTGAAGTGGTTTGTGTAGAGTTCCTATTTTACCTCAATATTTAAAATTATAAAGACATATCGTATAGATAGATATCTAGATATCAATATCTCAAAATATAGTTAATAATCTTTTGATCTCTCTCTCTCTCTCTCTCTCTCTCTCTCTCTCTCTATATCTGGAACAAAATCTATAAATATCTAACTAAATGTAAAGCAAAAAAAAAAGATAACTTAAAATATTCTAAAAGAATGTTTTACATTTCTATATCTATCTACCTATCTCTATATTTCTCTCTCTCTATATATTTCTCTCTCTCTCTCTCTCTCTCTCTCTCTCTCTCTCTCTCTCTATATATCTCTCTCTATATATATCTCTATATATCTATCTATATATATATATATATATATATATATATCTATATATCTATATAGATATATATATATATATATCTATCTTTATCTATCTATATATCTATATAATAGATATATATATATATAGATATATATATAGATATATATATATAGATAGATAGATAGATCTATCTATAGATATGTAACGAAGTTTATTAAAAGATCGTTTAAAACGATGAACAAAAAAATCGTATAGGAAGGAAAAGCACATGGAGCAGTATACAAGGTAATAAACACAAGAGAAAAACACGACAAGTACTTACTTTTTTTAAGAACTTTCCGGATACGTCTGTATTGATCCGGCTCCCTGAGTTTCAGGTCAGACCATCTTTTTCGAAGTTGATCCTTGGAGCGCTGGACCCCAAAAGATGCCTGCAAAGTGTCCACGACCTTCGCCATTATTTTGGCCTTGCGCAAATTTGGCCGTGCGTACGGCCCATACTTCCCATCATAGTCGTCTTTGTGAAGAATGGCCACCATCTCCACCATCTCTTTAAAACTCATATTAGAGGCCTTAAATCTAGGCCTCACAGATTTTGTTGACGTTCCAGCCTCCAGGCTGTCTCCACTACCTGAGGTCGTCAACATGTCAGGTGTCTCCGCCATTATTTACTCCACTACGCGCCGTAACAAAAAATGGGCGGAGAACATGAGTTAAAATCGAACGTCAGGGGCGGGCGACGCAGGCGGAGTTTCACACATGCGTAGTATGTAAAGAGGGCCCTTGCGCACGTGTCGTACGTACGTTCTGTGCGTCGAATTAGGGGGCGGAGAACATGAGTTAAATTCGAACGTCAGGGGCGGGCGACGCAGGCGGAGTTTCACACATGCGTAGTGTGTAAAGAGGGCCCTTCCGCACGTGTCGTACGTACGTTCTGTGCGTCGAATTAGGGGGCGGAGAACATGAGTTAATTTCGAACGTCAGGGGCGGGCGACGCAGGCGGAGTTTCATACATAGTGTGTAAAGAGGGCCCTTGCGCACGTGTCGTACGTACGTTCTGTGCGTAGGTGATAGTGGACCAGGACGTTACAAAACGAAGGTAATTTTAGATATATTTTTTTTTGGGTTTTATTATGGTCATGACTTTGTAGCAAGCGGCCTATATGGCTTGATAGATTGATGAGGCCTACATAGGGAGAAGATGATGAGGGGTTAGCAGAAACCTATAATAAAAGTGTTTTTTGTCTTGTGACTTCATCTTTTCCAGATATAATGAATCCCCTATTTAAGGATCCAGAGTTCCTTACAGCTTTTATTTCGAAATATCGAGAGATGAGGAATTTGTGGGAGGTGAAACACCCTCAGTATTATGCAAAGCATGTGAGGAAGTCAACGCTGGAGAGACTTCTGTCCTTTGTCCAGGCGACCATCCCGGAAGCAACAATGGAGACATTGCTCAAGAAAATTGGGGTCTTGAGGAACATGTATAAGAGGGAGCATAAGAAGATCCAGGAATCAAGGAGATCAGGAGCATCAGCAGATGATGTTTATGTACCCAGGCTGTGGTACTACAATCAACTCCGTTTTCTTGATGACCAGAATGAAGCCAGGCCATCACTTTCAACCCTTCCCTCCACCCTTCCCTCCACCCCAGCAGAGGCTGATGAGGAGCAAGCTGGGTCTTCCATCCTGGATGAACCAGATATGACCATCTGGAGTCAGGTAAATTATTTTAACAAATATTTACTGTACTAATATTAATGATGTTAACTGGATGTTATAATTGTCTAAAATAATTTTGCACTCAAAATTGTGTAAACATATCAATTGACAGTAGTGGCTAAATATGTTTGGCACCTGCTTGAAATAATTAGGGTGTCTGATTAGACTCTTTTATTAAAGAGATGTATTCACATTGAATTTGCTATTCATGAGAAGCAAACTGTGTGTCATTGATGAACCCAAAAAAATATACTAAAACTATTGTCCTTTTTTTATACACAGGATGAGTCCATCCAGGAGGAATGTGGGGAAAGTGGCAGGCAGGAGGAGACCGGGCCCATGGACAGCCTGGAGGAGGCCGGATTCACCATCATCCTGGAGGAGGCTGGGCCCAGTGTCAGGCAGGAGGTGGCTGCTCCCAGTGGGGTGGCTGCTCCCAGTGAGGTGGCTGGGCCAAGTGAGGTGGCTGGGCCAAGTGAGGTGGCTGGGCCCAGTAGGAGCCTGACCGAATCCCAAGTGCCTCCCCTTCACCTTCCCAAAAAAAGGGCCAGGAAGGGGATGGTCACACAGGACGCATCCCTGCGCCTCATGCAAGAGGCCACCCGTTTTTTAAGGAGCCCCCCCGAAGCGGAAGAATCCTATGGCTGCTACTTAGCCAGCAGGCTTCTTCAGATGGATTGGGAGCAGCGCCTCATTTGTGAGCGCCTATTTGGGGAAACAATCCATAAGGGGCTGCAGGGCACGCTAACACAAAACACCCAACTACATGAGGCAGCCCCCCCTCCTCCTCCTCCTCCTCCTCCTCCTCCTCCTCCTCCTCCTGCCACAACTGAAACACCACAGCCACAGCCTCCAAAGAAGGCTACAGGGAAGGCTGCAGGGCAGCGTGGAGGAAAGGCTGCAGGGAAGAGAAGAAAGTGATGACCTGGGTTCAGTCTGGTCTGACAGAAGACGCAGGCTGTTGTAGGACCACAGTCTGGGGACATCTAGATCATCTGCTGGTGCTGTTGATCTCTGGGATTCTTGGACCAGATTGTGCTCCCTCTTATATGGACTCCGCAAGATCCCAATTTTCTTGTACACCGACTTTTGCCAGCGTTGACTTCCTCTTTATTTTATTTTGACCATGAATAAATGGATCTTTTTTGAGTTTAGCAAAAGACTTTATGTGTTTTCTTTTAAATCATTGATTTTACACACAATGTTAAATTAACAAGGGACAACAATCTCATTGAGTTTGAAAAAAACACACCAAAAATACATTACTAATGTTAATAATGTTCAAGTGGTAAGTCTTGAAAATAAAAAAATTTACATAACCAAAAACGGTGCTTTGGGTTAACTTTATCTAAAAACTAAAAAATAATCACTATAAAAAAAAACTAGAATAATGGGTTCTTTGTGGTAACTTTACAAACCTAAAAAAAAAAAAAAAAGGGGAAAAAGTATTATTAGTATGGAAACATTGTTTTTAAAATGCATACTATATCATTCATGAGATCAAAGAGAAAAAGAATCCAGAAATCAGTTCAGGAGAACTCTGATTATGAACAGCAAAACACCTTCGTTCTTTAGAGCATTCGTAAAGAAGAAATAAAATGCGCTGCATTCAACGATCAGAGATTTTGCAGCGTGATGAATGTGCTACCTACAATACGAACACTAGTTTTACTAGACCGAGTGCTTCCGTTTAGTTTTTGCTTATGAGCATGCGTCGTTTTTTTGTCCGTCGGACTAGCATACAGACGAGCGGACTTCGGGGTCCGTTGTAGTTACGACGTAAAGATTTGAAGCATGTTTCAAATCTAAAGTCCGTCGGATTTGAGGCTAAAAAAGTCCGTTGAAAGTCCGGAGAAGCCCACACACGATCGGATTACCAGCCAGCTTTAGTCCGTCAGCGTCCGTTGGACTTTTGTAGACGAAAAGTCCGACCGTGTGTACGCGGCATAAGTGTAGCCACGCAGATCTGGCCATCTCTGCTGCAGAGTGCAGCTCTGTTTTCTACATACTTTTTTTAACCTGCCAGGCTAGGACTCCTTGACTTCATTGGTCACATGCTTCTTCTTGGCCAGCCACATAATAAGTGTGATAGAATGACAACTAGCAACCTATAAAAAAATGAGAGCTCCCATATACAGTACTTACCATGAGAGGGTTATCATCTGTTGAACTGAGCATAAACTTGCTGACCTGATAAACCCCACGTAGAACATTTCCTATTTGTTAAAAGCTCAAGAACAAAAACAAAGTTATATATAAAAAATGTTATATATTGCAGTTTACCGGTCGTTTGATACAATACATTTGTTTTCTTTATTTCAGGCTTCATTCTATTTATTTTCACCTAATGATCTTGTTGGTAACAAACTTCTTAGGCTAGGGTGGTGCTCACTCACTGTACTATGGAGGAGCAGCATTGACACCCTAGGAAAGTGGCATTTAGTGGAAAGTGACGTCATCACACTGTGCGAGGATTTATTGCAGAAGCTGCTGTATGTTTTCCTGTATATGCCTGTCGGCATGTGCAAATGCTTCTGTTCTTTGACAGCTGCTGATCTCATTCCAGCATCACAGTTTTGGCTTTGATGCATCCTTGTCTGTCTGTTTATCTGATTGATGTGGCCAGTCTCTGGGTGAAGACCAAACCTGATTTAAGCCAGCCAAGCCTGCAGTCTCATGCTTGTGATATTGCATTTGTAACATGTGCACCAAGCTCTCTGTTTGTCTGTCCTGCTCTGCTCTTTGGATTTCCTCGTTGACCTCGTATTGGATATAGACAACTCTCTGAACTCTGCTTGTCTTAGACTATGGATTTGATCCTGCCTTTTCTGAACCTTGCTTGCCTTGTACCTGGACTATCACTGAACCACTTTGCCGGTCTACCAACCGCAAGTTCCTGTTTGCTTTGCTCAGTTCGCGCCTGTCCTGACGTGGTGGCCAGGCACTATAGCATTGTGTATAAGTCCTGGGGGCAACCAAATACCGGTAGACCTTCTTGCCTTATGGGAAAGGGGGCTGCTATAGGTGAAGAACACAGAAGCCAGCTATAGTGCCTAACCACCTGTATTAGGGGCAAGTGTGACAATGCTGAGGATATGTTATCTATTTATACTTCATACTGTGGAGAGCTACACAGCTGTTTTACATGAGTAATTTTCTTTTTATTATTATAAATAGGCACTATGGTTCCTTTATATTTCTCTTGAGTTGGTGTGGTAATACAAGGGAGAGCAGAGATCTGATACTTAATCCCATTGAAAGGACATATTTGACTACTTGGAAATTAATACAGGTAAGTGCAAAAGGGATATTGAAGGTGGTAGATTTCACTATTCTTTGAAACTACATGGTGGTGGTGTGAACACTCAAGATGTTACACAAGATTTTTTGAATGGCTATTTAATATTGTGGACTATTACAAGGTTGAAGGTTTTTGGTGCACTAATATAATGATAATCCTAAATGTGAATGTATATATGTGGTTTGATTTCTCTTACTTATATTAAAGGGATTGATTTTTTTGTTTATGTTGACTAGGTCCAAGCAGTATTAATAAACAATGTTTTTGCAGAATGTTAAGTGTGAGTAGTAAGGAAACCAGCCAGTGTGAGTAGTAAGTAAGACTACTTTTTTGTCCTTGTTGCAAGTGCACTAATAGGGCTACAATCACCTCAAGCACTGATAATAGTACATACAGAGGATATTGGAGCGCTGCACTATTTATTGTTTGATTTTTATTTTTTTTTGTGAATCACATTTATTGTGGCTGCCTCCTGTGTTAGAGGGAGGGGTCTGTAATAGCTGCACAAACCTGGGCTGTTCTTTTACTACCCTGATATGTACTACAAAACACCTCCCCTTTCCTCGCCTCCACAATTAGGGGGAGGTTTTCTGTAGTTCACAGATGGGGAAGCTCAATAACTGGAAATGGCTGACAACACTGTTTGGGATATCAGTGCAGCAGGGTCACTCTATTGTCAGCTCACTACAGGAAGTTACAAGCTCACTGGATTTTTGACAGGATTATTTTTTTTTTAAATGGTATATTTACCACACCAATGGGAAGCAAATAAGAGAAGTTAATTGTTAGGATTGCATACACCCAATGAGGCTGATTTACAAAAGGAGTTTGACTGATCTCGCAATACACTTTGTGAAAATTAACTTCAATTGAGGATAAAATAATTTTGTTCTACTTTAATGCATAACCCAGCTTTGCTATTACTTTAACCACTTCCCACCCGGCTATAGCAGATTGACGGTGCATCTCCGATCATGGTATGAAGCCTCTGACAGAGGCTTCTTACCACATGATCAGCTGTGACCAATCACAGCTGAACCAGGAAGTGCCGGTAAACAGCTTTCCTCGGTTCGCGCTGACAGGGAGAGCCGATCGGCGGCTCTCCCTATCAGAGAGGGGGTGTGCGGCACCTTGATTATCAGCACAGCCCCCATCAGATTTGCCCATCAGCTGCCAATCAGTGCCCATCAGTTGCCAGTCAGTGCCCCCCACAGTGCCAATCAGTGCCCATCACTGTGCCAATCAGTAACACCTGTCAGTACCTCATCATCAGTGCCATCTATTAGTTTCCATCAGTGCCACCTGTCAGTGCCAGTCAGTGCCCATCAGTACCGCCGGTCAGTGCCCAGCAGTGACACCTATCAGTGCCCATCAGTGCCGCCTATCGGTGCCCATCAGTGCTGCATATCAGTGCCGCCTATCAGTGTCCATCAATTCTACATTTCAGTGTCTCCTCATCAATGCCCATCAGTGCCAACTCATTAGTGCCCATCAGTGCTTCCTCATCAGTGCCCATCAGTTCCGCCTCATCAGTGCCCGGCAGTGAAGGAGAAAACTAAATTTTCTGACAGAAACAAAGAATAACCTTTTTGTTTTTTCAAAAATGTTGGTCTTTTTTTAGTTTGTTTAGCAAAAAATAAAAACCTCACAGGTGATCAAATACCACCAAAAGAAAGCTCTATTTGTGGAAAGAAAATTATAAAATTTAGTTTGGGTACAGTGTTTCATGACCACACATTTGTCATTCAAAGTGCAACAGCGCTGAAAGCTGAAAATTGTCCTCGGCAGGAAGGGGCGAAAGTGCCCGGTATTGAAGTGGTTAAATAGTTTGTGTGGGCCAAGCTGGCCTAAGAGAACTATTTCCTTTGCTAAGAAATTTGGCTGCTGTGAGTGCTCACATTATCAGTTACATACTGTATATAGAACTGTATACTTCCCTTCCCGCTCCTGGAAAAAATCGATTCATGCTAAGCACTGCTCGGCCATTCACAGAAGCCTTGTTTTGTTTTTTTATAAATTAATAAAAGGCTTCCTCTGATTGGCGTGAGGTGAAGAAGTCACAATCTCTACCCCAGCCAATTAGATGAAGCCGCGTACACACGACCGGACTTTACGGCATACTTTGCCCGGCGGACCGGAGTCTGTCGGACAATTCGATCGTGTGTGGGCTTTTTTTCCCCAAAAGTTCTACAGACCTAGAAATGAAACATGTTTCAAATCTTTCCGATGGATTTGAGTCCGGTCGAAAAGTCAGTTCATCTGTATGCTAGTCCGACGGACAAAAACCGATGCTAGGGCAGCTGTTGGCTACTGGCTATGAACTTCCCTGTTTTAGTCCGGTCGTACGTCATCACGTACGAATCCGTCGGACTTTGGTTGATCGTGTGTAGGCAAGTCCCTCCATTCGGAAAGTCCATCAGAAAGTCCGTCAATGTCCGCCAGACAAAGTCTGCCATAAAGTCCGCTCGTGTGTTGGCCCAATCTATTTAAAGTGATAGCAAAGCTGGAGTTAGGCTTTAAGTTGCATAACTGTACTTATTTGTTTGACTTGATAAAGCGCATTTGTGCGAAACCCATTGTCACGGCAACAGGGACGCATGCATTCCACGCTGGCCACGGCGGCTTCCTTTTCTGGGATCGTGTTTCCGTTTAAGGCACCAGTGATGTCATCTACACATGACAGGCACAGAGGCCTGTCCGTCTGGGAACCGTGCCTCCATTTAGGGCTCCAGTGAAGCCATCTACACACGCCGGCGGGTCCGGCTTGCACACACTGTCTGCTCCTTCCATCCCGTAGCTGTGATGGTCAGCACCTTCCATGGATTTTACCGCCCCAGAGTTATCCATAAGTGCTTTAGCCTGCCTTTCCACCAGCGTGGTACCATATCCCCATAAGCAATTAAAGTACATTGTTGTTCTTAACTTTTTATGAATAAACTGCCAACAATTTTATTGGAGAATTTTCATGGTTTATTCAACTACCTGCTCACCACATTCTCTCAGTTCCTTGGCGCTGTCAGCTTTGTGTGTCTTCTGTTTTCCAGCATCCAGTCCTATGCTATTGGACAGCAGCACAGTTGAGTTGTGATTACAGCTATCAGTGCCTGGAACCCAGTTTTCGTTTTCAGTACTTATTTGTTTGCTAATACTGAGGTTTGGACCCAATGTCTCATGATCAGTAATTAGGGTTCACAGATCGGTCACATTCATTCTCCTGAATTAATTAGTCGAGGTCTCTGAAAACTGCTATACAGAAAGAGTTTTCTTGAAAGTAAATAGAAAAAGTTTAACTGTCTCATCATAAATTTGAGAGTCCAACTCCAGCTTCTTTTTTTTACTTAACTCAACTTGCCTTTAAAAAGAGCTGAGCTCATCTAGTTTAGCTCAGGGGTCTCCAAACTTTCTGAATAAAGGGCCAGTTTACTGTCCTCCACACTTTCAGGGAACCAGCCAGTGTGAGTAGAAAATGCCCTGGAATCAATGGGAAAAAGAATGCCCCTTCATTGGTATTAGTGGAAGGAATAGTGCCCCATTGTTGGTATCAGGGGAAGGAATAGTGCCCCACCTTTGGTGTCAGTGGGAAGAATAGGGCCCCACAGTTGATGTCAGTGGGAGGAATAGTGTCCCATGGTTGGGGTCAGTGGAAGGTATAGTGCCCTATTGTTGGTATCAGTAACAGGAATTATGCCCCATTGTTGGTGTAGAAGGAATAGTGCTTTGTATCAGTGGGAGGAATAGGGTCCCAAAGGGTCTGATAAAGACAAGCAAAGGGGCACCTCCGGCCTCTGGGCCACAGTTTGGAGACCACTCGTTTAGTTCATTCCCATTTACAAGCATTTGAAGTAGTTCTGCATAAATTCTGCTATGCCTGCATTTTACAGAGTGTGGTCAGTCATGGCTGTGTGCACATTTGCATGTGTTTGTGTGCGTGCTCAGAAATAAGATATACCTGTGCCCAAATCCCAATAGCGTGTACATGCATATAATTTATCAGGTGCTAAATGGGTGTGACCACATGTTAACACTAGAGATTCTGGATAAACCCTCTGCACACTGTTATATAGCCTTTCTACCAAACTTTCCAATACAAAACAGGGATTTTTAGTTCACACATATTGCAATATATGTTTAAACTGGCTAACTGCATCAAAGTAATCCCTCTACTGGCCATAGAGGGATTACTTTGACACAGTTGGCCAGCTTAAAGTGATTGTTAAGCCACTCTAACCTGTATACACAATCAGCACTACCTCCTATTGTAGTATCCACCTCTGTGTGTAATTTATAAAAATAAATGCTGCAAATACCTAATTTCACTGCCGAGATTACGATTACATGACTGGTCAGCTTTCTCCTTTTCTCCTCTGAGAGATGCAGTGGGCGAGGCTGAGATTCCTCTGCTGATGTCAGTCTGGAGAGGAGGAGGAGAGGAAGAGAGATGGCTGGTCATGTGATTGCAATCTCAGCTCTTAAATTAGGTATTTACAGCATTTATATTTATAAATCATTCACAGAGGGAGACACTGAAATAGGAGGAAGTGCTGATGGTGTATACAGGTTAGTGTTATGAGAGCAGCAGGAGGGGGTTGGCGGCTCACACACAGAGAGGGGAGGGGTGAGAAGAACACAGGAGCAGAGAGGAGAGCAGATAGCAGGCTGCTGATGACAGAGGCACCTAAACTGACCGCGGTGTCTGGTCTCAGCAGCCATTATACACGGTGGTCAGTTTACAGAGGGGTGGGGAGAAACTGGCAGGATCAGCCAGGTTTTTTAGGTGTTACAGGGGGCTATACTGTGTCATATAGCATGCTTTAAAGGAGCAGGATCAATTTTTTTGGGGGGGTTAACAAACGCTTTATACATGTATTGCAATACAGTATGTGTGAACTAAAAATCTTTGTTTTGTATTGCCCCCATAGCAAACAACTTGCTGTGGTGGGTACTCGGTGGGAGAAAGAGCACAGGGAAGATAAGTATAACATATTTTTATCTCTTAAAACAAAACTAATACAAGCACTTTAACATTAAAATAAAAGAGATGTTCTTCTGACAGACAAATCTACCTCTTCCAGGGACCTTATTAGGTGACACATGTCCCTAATCATTTGACAGCAGCTGAGCTCCAGAAGCACCTGCTTCCTGTAACTGCTGTAGAGCACAGGCAGGGACATTTTTCTAGAGCATACAGAAACTTGAGCATGGCAACCATACAGCTTATATCTTTCATTTGGCTTGAAGTGGAACTAATCCCTCCTCTCCTTTTCAGCGAAGGAAGCTGCCATCTTAACTTCTGTTTGATCTGCAACACTCATGGTGCGGCACATGTGATCAGTTATGACACCAGCCATTTGATGGCTTGACAGTTTGGATGAGAGCACAAGCATATGTGACTGTTAGCATTCCTGACATGCTGGAACATAACTGTTTTTTGAAACCTTTAATTTGATAGGTTTGATTAAGATAGATCGTTAAGCTAGAAATTGATTGGTTGCCATGCAAGGCTGCTGCAGATTCTGTCTGCTCCAGTTTTGAAAATCCCCCCCCCCCTAGTGCAGTCAGAGCCTACAGTTGTTCATAGAGGCAGTCAGACAATTATATATTCAGTAGAAATGCTGAAGACCAACTTCTCAGGAAAGGGCTATTATTTTTGTGTTTTTCTAGCAATAGCACTTAAAGCAACTGCAGAATACCAAACAGGTGGCTACCGTTTCACATCGATTGTCAACTTTATAGAGTTTTATTCACATTGCATGCATTACATACAGAAAATAAAATCTTAGGTGTATTGTGAATCTCTAGAGGTTACTGATATGTTAATGAAATTCTTGTTGTAGATTAGGTTTGAAATTTGACTTGGCAGAATTCTTGTAAAAACAGTGAGCCAATCACACAAGCAGGAAATTAGATTAACGGGGACTTTCTGTAAAACAACAGTGTACGAAATGCTTACAGATTAGGCTATTGCAAGGAAGTGATATTTGAATTGTTAGTTTTAGAAAATTACATCAGCTGCAGAGGGAACTAGAAAGATAATATTTTAAAACATTACATTTAGAAAATGGCTTTTTATGCAATTACCGTATATGTTATATACATTTTTTTCTTTAGAGAAAATTGAGTTTTTCTGTAATGCTTGGATCACATAACATTTTAAACCTAGCCACAAATATTTTTCAAAGTTATAATATATTGTATATGCCTTTGTTTGTATGTTATGTTATTAAATAAAAAACAAATTCACTGCAAAAAAAAATCTTCAACTGTTTAATGTGACTATCTTTTGGGGAGAGCTATTTGAGAATGATGGTATAAAAGCAAAATGTGCAATGTCATTAATGACAGAAATGTACACTTTAAAAACCACCATGCATTCTGATTAATTTATCTTTTTTGTGGTACAGTTCTGCAGCTCATTTTCCTACCACTTACTTCCTTTGAAATATGTGAAAATAATATTGTCAAATACCTGATAGGAGACTGATATGACAAGGTTGGCCTCTCTTATATCTCCAGCCCTGGCCCCACTGAGAGTGGAACAGAGGGTACCGAGGAACAGGAGGAACACGAGTGCCAGCAGGTGTTTATAGGAGAACTTGCAGCTGGAGTAGGAGATCCTGGGAAGTAAGTGGACCATCAGAACAGAAACAGTAGCTTAGCTCAGGAAACCAGCCGAGATTAAAGGGGCACTCCACTTATGCTGCAGCTTCAAGACGTGTGGCTTGTCAGAACTCTTAGCGAAGTTCAGAGCAGGTACAGTAGATATCCAGGCAAGCACTTGAGCAGGAAGGACAGCCAGGATCAGAGGTAGAAGCGTAGTCACAGTTATAGCCAGGGTCATCAACAGTTGAGCAGTGAGGTACCGAGTCATAAGCAGAGCCGAAGTCAGGAACAGGGCTGGGGGCATGAATAAAGTGACAAATCAGAAGCAGGATCCAAGATCAGGTCAGGGCCATGTCGGGTCAGCAATGAGGGAAACACACAGGGAGAACACAGGATGCAGGGACCAGCTGAAAGGCCAGTCAGCGCTTTTTTAAACTCTTTTTATTGGAGTTTCTGATTTTAATACAAAAACAGAACAGAAGCACAATTTGGCGACCACACAACAAAAGTCGTGGTGAAATTAAGGCCACGTAGGGCCATACAGACGAACAGTTAGACCGTTATCTATGATAATTGAGACCAACTATGTAACTAGTAAGAAAATAAAAATTATCCCCCCCCCCCCAACCCATCTCCCTTAGGCCTTTTGGCCCATTGCTTCACTAGTAGAAGGAAATACCGTAATAATTATCACCGTGCTACAAGAAATATCTTCTCAGGGAACTAAAAATGGACCATCCCTCAAAACATCAGAATTTAAGGAATAGAAACGTAAATCAACTGAATCATGGTCCAATTCCTAAACATACGGGCTAAGAAATATATAGGATTAGACATCTCTAAACCATTCTTTGAAACATTTACCCTGTGGTGGAAGACGAATCCAGCCATGCCTGCCAAACTTTGTTAAATTTTTTCTCACATCCCCTGGAGAGGTATGTGGCTTTGTAAAATGGGATCATGGAGTTGACTAGGCCCTTCCAGAAAGGCACTGTCAGAGCAGCAGGTTCTTTCCAGTGTAAAAGAATGGCCTTGCGCGCACAAAACAGTAAAATATTAAGCAAAGTTCTAAGGGCATTGGACAGGACCACTGCTTCCACCAATCCTAAGAGACATACTGAGACTGACATGGTGATGGGTGTGGCAAGGACCTCTGCTATGCAATCTATAACAGCTGACCAAAAAGATTGGATTAGCTGACATTTCCAGAAAACGTGGTCGAAATTGGCAGGGGAATACGCGCACCGCCGGGCCGAGCTGGGGCAAAATAGATTCTGTGGAGAAAATTTAAATGAATGAATCTATCCCTAGATGAAAGTAGGTGCTTAAATGGGTGGTCCCACATGTCATCCCAGTCCTCCCCCTCGATGTCTGGAACCTCTACTCTCCATCTCTCCCCACATCAGATTACCATGAAGTCCTAAACATTTCTTTGTAAACTGAAGACAAGGTTTTTGAAAAGGAGTCATCAAGCAGCAAACTTTGTAAGACTGAAGGCTGAGCCTTCGATGGTCAAGGTATGAAACTGTGAGTGATAAGTGAGTGAGTGGTGATGCCCACAGCCGTGGATTTGGCAGTTCAAAGAAATGTGGAAGACAGGGGTTCATCCAGAGCAGGGAATAGGGCGCAATCCCTGACAGGTTGGGTTGCATTAATTTTTGGGAGATTTCCCACGCTTTAATGGTGGCTTTCATAGATTGTGTCAACGGAAGGGTAGATTTAGTCCCTCTAAACAGAGCCAAGCGCCGACTTTCTTAAGAACCCAGGACCGCTACCTCTAATACCGTGGCAGAGCCCCCATCGTCCTCCAGGAGCCAACAGCGAGCAAACACCATCTGGCCCGTGAGATAATATTTTTACCGATCAGGTGATGCTAGCCCTCCCTGACCCCAGGGCTCCTGTAACACCTTTTATTATTATTAATATACAGGATTTATATAGCGCCAACAGTTTATGCAGCACTTTACAATGTAAAGTTAGACACTACGCCAACAGTGCAATTCAAAACAAGAGGGTTAGAGGAGCCCTGCTCCTGTGAGCTTACAAAGTAAGAGGTAGAGGCTGGTGAAACAAGAGGTAGGGACTGTGAGGGATGAACTGATGAGGGGAGTAGAAGATTCGGTTGTTAGCTGGAGGCAGGATAAGCTTCCCTAAAGAGATGAGTTTTCAGGGATCACCTAAGAGTGGACAGAGTAGGAGATAAATGGACAGATTGGGGTAGTGAGTTCCAGAGGATGGGAGAGGCTCTGGAGAAGTCCTGGAGATGAGCATGGGAGGAGGAGACAAGGAAGCTAGATTAGAAGGTCTTAGGAGGAGCCAAGAGGACTGTTTGGGTGATATTTAGAGATAAGATTGGTGATGTAGCTCGGGGCAGAATTGTGAATGGCTTTGTACTTTATTGTTAGTGTTCTGAATTTTTTTTCGTTGGGCAATGGGAAGCCAGTGGAGGGATTGGCAGAGAGGTGTGGCGGACACTGAATGGTTGGTAAGGTGGATGAGTTTGGCAGCGGCATTCATGATAGACTGAAGAGGGGATACAGTAGCTTGCCAATGAGGAGGGAGTTACAATAAGTCAGGGCGAGAGATAACAAGGGAGTGACTAAGTTGCTTAGTGGTGTCAACGGTTAGAAAGGGATGTATTTGGGAGATGTTTCAGAGGGGAAGTCTGGATGATTTGGATAGTGATTGGATTTTGGGCTGAAAGGACAGGTCAGAGTCTAGGATTACACCTAGTACCTTGGCATGAGGGGAGGGACTGATGGATGTTTTATTGATCTTGATGGAGAAGTCGGGGGGGCACAGGCTGGAGGAAAAATTATGAGCTTGGTTTTAGAAAGATAGAGTTTGAGGAAGTGGTGTGACATCCATGTTAATATGTCAGTTAGTAAGTTAGTAATGCGAGAGGAGACTGAAGGAGTGAGGTGAGGAGCAGAGAGATAGATTTGTGTGTCATCAGCATAGAGGTGGTACTGGAAGCCATGGGAGTTTATTAACAGACAAAGGGAGGGGGTATAAATGGAGAAGAGAAGGGGTCCGAGGACAAAACCTTAAGGTACCCCTACAGAAAGAGGAAGTGTAGAGGAGGAAACAGAGTTATAGGTCACACTAAAGGAGCGTTGTGATAGGTAGGAGGAGAGCCAGGAGAGAGCAGAGTCTTGAAGGTTAAGAGAGTGGAGTTTTTTGAGAAGGAGGATGGTCAACAGTATCAAAGGCTGCAGATAGGTTGAGTAGTATGAATATGGAATAGTGGCCATTGGTTTTAGCAGTTAGTAGGTCATTAGTGAGTTTCAGCAGGGCAGTTTCAGTGGAGTGTAGCAAGCGAAAGCCAGACTGTAAGGGGTCAAGAAGGTTGTTGTCAGTGAGGTAGGAGCTAAGACATTTGTAGACTAAGCGTTCTAAAAGTTTTGACGCAAACGGGAGGAAGGAGATGGGTCTCAAGTTGTTCAGGCTAGTGTGATCCAGTGAGGGCTTTTTAAGTATGGGGTTGATCAGGGTATGTTTTAGAGAGGAGGGGAAGGTGCCAGGGAAAGATTGAAGATGTGAGTGAGGGGAGCATAAGATAGAAGAAGAGGGTGACTGTAGTAGATGTGAGGGAACAGGATCCAGGGGACAGGTGGTAAGGCGGGCTTCTGAGAAAACTTTAGAGACCTCTTCGGTACTAGCAAGGTCGAAAGAGGAGAGTGTTGAGAGTGGATTTGTACAGGGTATGTTAAGTGGGTTAGATGTCTGTGCAGTGGAGATGTCCCTACGAATTGCATCAATCTTGTTTTTGAAGTGATTGGCAATCTCGTGAGCAGTGAGTGAGTTACTGGGTGGAGATGCTGGTGGAGAAAGTAGAGAGTTAAAAGTAGAGAAGAGACGACGAGGACTGGAGGACAGAGTATTAATTAGGATGACAAAGTAGATTTATATTGCAGCATGGAGGGAGAAATTGTATTTTAAGAAGGCAGATTTACAGTATATTGGGTGAATGCATGCTGGGAGTTGGTTTTACGCCATGCTCGCTCTAGTGCTCAGCTATGTCTCTTAAGGTTTCTGGTGTTGTCAGTCTGTAATAGTCGGGGCCTGACATTTTGTGTAGTGAGAGGAGGAAGAGAGTCCAGTAAGGATGAAAGTGAACTGTTGTAGATAGAGGTGGCCAGGTCAGGGCAAAACAGGGGTGAGATTTTGTTATATAGATGGTCAGTTGCAGAGTAGAAAAGAGAAGGAACAGAGTGTCAAAGGTTTCTGCGGGTAATTGTTTTCTGCTTGGTGTGACAGGTGATTGGAGACAAGCACATTTTGAAAGTGATGAGGTTGTGGTCAGAGAGAGGAAAGGGGGTGTTGGTGAGGTTGCAGGGGGTGCAAAGATGGGAGAAAACAAAGGTCGAGGTTATTACCATCAGAGTGAGTGGGGGACTGTGTCCATTGTGTCAAAGGATGAGGTTGAGTTGAAAAGTTGGGATGCAGCTGGGTTGTTAACATTGGCGTGGATGTTGAAATCACCAAGGATAATAGTGGGTAGGTGAGGACCAGTCAGCGCTTAAGCATTACAAGAGGCATCCTTGCCTGTCTGGCACCAGGATTCCTTTGGACACACGTACAGCATGCAAATTGGTAATTTCTTTCTTCTCGTAGGTAGACATGTGGTATGAGTATAAAGTCCCTAAAGTCAAAGTCACAGCACTTGACCCGGAAAATATACCCACAAGGGGAGGTGATTGGAATAAAATGTTATTGCAGCTTGAACAGAGGTGGATCTTTCATCTACAGACCACCATTCCTCCTGGCCTGAATGAATCCATCTCATATTGTTCTTTCTTGAAAGGATTCTCCTCAGGGAAAACAAACTAATATGCCAGGTTTTTCGATAAAACAATTTTCAAAAAACAAGTAGGTATTTTTTTTCCCTTCTTGCACTAAAAGGCACACATAGCCATCTCTATATTAATCTAGCAATAGTGAGTTATTAATAACAATTAAATACATCTATGCATTTATTTGAAGCTTATCTCTTTAAATGAAAAATAATTCATATGTAATACACAGAAATGATAAGATGAAAGTCTTTATTCATGTATTCATCTACAAAGGAATTATATATACATATATAAATATTGTATATGCAACACAACAAAAAAAAGTTTTTCCCCTTTTTTTTGTGTCTCCCTGCAGGTCTCTCTGGGTGGTTTCCTGTTATGGGGATGCGGAGGTGGTCCCAATCGATTTATTGCCTCCTGGCGCGGAAGGGGAAATTAGGTCCGCATGGTCTGTCCCTCCCATTTGCTCTCCGGCGTCAGCTGGGGATCCCCTACCGCGTCAGCGGCGTCCTGCGGCCGACTCCAGAACGGCGGTGTTGTTGTGCGATGCGCGTGCGGCCACTTCCGGGTGGTGGCGTGTGTGATGTTACAATGTCGGACAGGTTGCCATGGATGGTGACACTATAGGATTGAATGAATTTTGGAAATGCCTTAATGACAATCAGTTAAATTTGCATTTTTCAATTGAGCATTATGCTTTCAGTATCAACTTTTTAGACATCACCCTAAAGAGCGATCCAACTATGGGGGATGTTTCAACATGCACCTATAGGAAAGCATGCTCTGGTAATACTACACTTTTTGCAGCCAGTTGTCATCGATCCCACACCATCAATGCCGTCCCTTATGGGGAGTTTATTCGAGCCAAACAAAACTGTTCAACAGAATCAGCCTTTGAGCTGGAATGCAAGGTCATTCATCAGCGCTTATTGGACCGATGTTATAACGAATCTGTTATACACCAAGGACTGAAAAGGGTTGTGATAATGGACAGAGAGGAATTACTGTCAGATAAGCTTAAACCCAAGAGAGAGTATAAAAATAAGAATAAACCTTATAAACCTTACAGCTCTAGAAATATAAGAATGGGCAAACCTATTACGCTTGTAACTACATTTTCCCAAGAATATCATCAAATAGTCAGAATAATAAAAAAGAATCTGCCAATACTGCATACAGATAAAGATTTAAATGGGATATTGCAAGCGGGTTACCATTTTTCTAGCCGACGTGCACCCACATTAGGGACTGCACTATCACCTAGTCTTTTCTCATCTAAACAATGCCAACCCACCTGGCTCTCCTATCCCAGAAGTTACCCTTGTAATACAAAAACCTGTAGGCACTGTAATTTGTGTCTTTTAGGTAAAATGTTTGTTGCCACAGCCACAGATGAAGAGTTCATTATACAGCAATACCTCAACTGTGGCACAAACTATGTAATTTACCTGATCACCTGTATTTCATGCAGCCTCCAATATGTAGGTTGTACCATACGTCCTTTGAGAGCCGTATAGGGGAACATTACTGTGACACAAATAACCCAAATGCTAGTAATATTTTGAATGCAACATGTCACTTTAGAGAATGTCATCAGGGCTTTCCTCATTTCACTTCAGAGGAATAGAACGGTTGTCTCACTCGCCCAGAGGAGGTGACAGGAAGAGAAGGCTACTGGGGAGAGAAGTGTGGTGGATTTTTAGATTTAAAAACTAGATTGCCTCAGGGGTTAAACCTGAGGTGGGATCTGGACTTGCACTTACATTAAGAATGCATCTCCCCAGAGCCTCCTCTCTCTCTTTTCCTTTCTCTCTTCTGTTTTTTTTTTCACATACCTGGATTATTATTTTCATCTTTTTTATTTAATGTTTTTTTAATTTTATGGTGTGCTTCCTTATGCATATGTCTATACGTGTATGAATGTATGCACGTTTGTGTGCATGCGTGTGTGTACATACATGTGCATATTATCACTAAAAGGTATGTGAAAATTAGTGGCATACACATGGATCACCCTATATGTATTGCAGCTGATTCTCTTTTTTTGATAATTGTCTGCGGTCAATTAAGACAATCAATGGGTGGAGCCTGTGATCTTTAGAGCTACTATTTATTTCTAAGTTTTATGTCTGTAATGTGGTTATGACTAAGGCCTTATAGGCTGAAACGCATCAACTGACCTAATCTGCGTTTGTTCACTGTGGCTATTCAATAAAATAAAGAAATTTTAAGAGCAACAACCAGAGTGCGGATCGTTTTTTCCACATTACTCTACTCAGCCAGCGACTGTGGATCGAGCACCTGGGAGCTCTGCTATCTATGTGGCGTATGGGTAGTAGCACTGACATTCCTGTTTATGGGTTGCCATGGAGTCGGCGGCCTCGGCCAGGAATCTCCCGAAACGCCGAGGTGGCCACACAGCTGGCCTTTGATGCAATCATCGTGGTCGGGGGGTCTGCAACCAAGGGGGAGGGAGATGACACATTGGTGCGCCTGCAATAACCTAGATGACACACACAGGGGATACAGGTTAGAACAATCAGGAGGTCTCCATTTAAATAGAGCATTCAGTTCACATTTTACTCTCATGCTGACACATCATATTGGATAGCTGCAGGACAGGATTGAGTGGTGACCGAAGGTCCCTAGTAAGTATCTATCTACCAACTTCTTTCTACTAGGGATGAGCCGAACACCCCCCTGGTTCAGTTCGCGGCAGAACATGTGAACCGGCAAAAAATTTGTGCGAAGGCGCGAACACCGTTAAAGTCTATGGGACTCGAACGTGAAAAATCAAAAGTGCTAATTTTAAAGGCTAATATGCAAGTTATTGTCATAAAAAGTGTTTGGGGACCCGGGTCCTGCCCTAGGGGACATGTATCAATGCAAAAAAAGTTTTAAAAACGTCCGTTTTTTCGGAAGCAGTGATTTTAATAATGCTAAAAGTGAAATATTCCTTTAAATATTGTGCCTGGGGGGTGACTATAGTATGCCTGTAAAGTGGTGCATTTTTCCGGTGTTTAGAACAGTCTCTGCACAAAATTACATTTCTAAAGGAATAAAAGTCATTTACAACTGCTTGCGGCTGTAATGTAATGTCGGGTCCCGGCAATATAGATGAAAATCATTGAGAAAAAAGGCATGCCCCCCCCCCCCCCCTCAGCCCATTACCAGGCCCTTTGGGTCTTGTATTGATATTAAGGGGAACCCTGCACCCAAATTACAAAAAAAAAAAGGCGTGGGGTCCCCAGGCCCTATATACTCTGAACAGCAGTATACAGGCGGTCCCCGGGTTACAAACAAGATAGGGATTGTAGGTTTGTTCTTAAGTTGAATCTGTTTGTAATTTGGAACAGGAACATTTTTAAAGTGTAGCTCCAGCAAAAAAATCTATTTTTAAGCTTTTGGATAACATAGGGAAGGGTTATGACCCCTGTAACTTTTGTTTTGCTGTCTGTGCCCCTGTTCAGAAGATTTCACCTCACTTTCTGTCCCAATGACAATTGGATTTTGAAAATTTTGGGTTATTAGGGAAACTAGGATTGGCGATAAAGGATCAGTGGAGACACCTTTTTCCCATATTAACTCTTACAGGAGAAAAATTTCCCTTCCTAGGGGTAGATTTCCTCTCACTTCCTGTTGTTTCCCTCCATTTGTAAGTAGGAGTCGTTTGTAAGTCGGATGTTTGAAAATAGGGGACCGCCTGTATATACTATACGGCCTGCCCTATACACTCTGCGGAAAATTGGGCATTAGGTGTTGGTGGTACCAGAACACTGTAAGCCCTCACAGTTATTCTTGGTGAGCGCTGGAACGGGCTCTGCTGTGAAATATTATATCAAGAATTGTAATTACATGCCCCTGTTAAACAAGGGCAGAAAAATTGGGCCTTAGGTGGTGGTGGCACAACACTGTAAAGCCTTACAGATACTCTTGTTGAGTGCAGGAACGGGTCCTGCTGTGAAATATTAGATCAAAAATTGTAATTACGCTTCCCTGTTAAACAGGGGCAAAAAAATTGGGCCTTATGCCATGTACACACGAGCGGAATGTCCGACAGAAAAAGTCAGACGGGAGCTTTTCATTGTATACTCCGATCGTGTGTATGCCCTATCGGACTTTTTATGTCAAAAATTCTGACAGACCTAGAAAGAGAACATGTTCTAAATTTTTCCGACGGAACCAATTCCTATCAGGAAAACCGCTCGTCTGTATGCTGTTCCGACGTACCAAAAACTATGTATGCTCTGAAGCAAGTATGAGACGGAAGCTATTGGCTACTGGCTATTGCACTTCCGTTTTCTAGTCCCGTCCTACGTGTTGTACGTCACCGCGTTCTGGACGGTCGGAATTTGGTGTGACCGTGTGTATGCAAGACAGCTTGAGTGGAATTCCGTCAGAACTCCGTCGGAAAAACCTTCAGAGTTTATTCTGATGGGAAAACCCGTGTGTCGTGTGTACAGGGCATTAGGCGGTGGTGGTGGTGGCACAACACTGTAAAGCCTCACAGATAATTTTGTTGAGTGCAGGAATGGGCCCTGCTGTGAAATATTAGGTTAAAAATTGTAATTACGTGCCCCTGTTAAACGGGGCAGAAAAATTGGGCCTTAGAAAGTGGTGGTGGTGCCACAACACTGTAACCCCTCACAGATTCTCTTGTTGAGCTCAGGAATGGGCCCTGCTGTGAAATATTAGAGCAAAAATTGTAGTTACATGCCCCTGTTAAACAGGGGCAGAAAAATTGGGCCTTAGGCGATGGTGGTGGTGGCACAACACTGTAAAGCCTCACAGAAATCTTGTTGAGTGCAGAAACGAGCCCTGCTGTTAAATATTTCATCAAAAATTGTAATTACACATCCCTGTTAGACAGGGGCAGAAAAATTGGGCCTTAGGCAGTGGTGGTGGTGCCACAGCACTGCAACCCCTCACAGATACTCTTGTTGAGCGCAGGAACGAGCCCTGCTGTTAAATATTTGGTCAAAAATTGTAATTGCATGCCCCCCTGTTAAACAGGGGCAGAAAAATTGAGCCTTAGGCAGTGGTGGCGGTGCCACAACACTGCAACCCCTCACAGATACTCTTGTTAAGTGCAGGAACAAGCCCTGCTGTTAAATATTTGTACAAAAATTGTAATTACACACCCCTGTTAAACAGGGGCAGAAAAATTGGGCCTTAGGTAGTGGTGGTGGTGCCACAACACTGCAACCCTTCACAGATACTCTTGTTGAGCGCAGGAACGAGTCCTGCTGTTAAATATTTGATCAAAAATTGTAATTACACGCCCCTGTTAAACAGGGGCAGAAAAATTGGGCCTTAGGCAGTGGGGTGATGCCCTGAACCAAAAATATTCTTAGAAGCTATCATCATGAAGACTGAGGAGGAATAGGATAATCACTCAGCATAATAGGATAGTCACTCAGCATATGCAGTCTTCAAGGGATCCCACATCCATAGAAAAATCAATCATTACATCAGCATCAGGTGCTTGATAGCTGGTGATCCAAGACTGATTCATTTTTATGAATGTGAGCTGATCAACAGAGTCTGTGGACAGGCGCACTCTGTGATCGGTTACAAAGCCTTCAGCAGCACTGAATGTGCGTTCAGAAAGAATGCTGGATGCAGGACAGGCCAGTAGCTCAATTGCATATTGAGAAAGCTCTGCCCAGTGGTCCATCCTCAAGACCCAGTAACCCAGTGGATGTTCTGTTGGAAAGGTCTCCAAGTCTGATCTTGCCCCTAGATATTCCTGCACCATGTAATTCAGATGCTGGTGATGGTTGCTTGAACTGATCAGACCTTGGTGCTGAGGACTAAAGAATTGTCTGAAGGCATCGGTCAGCTGGCCACCTTCTCCACCGCCCTTTTTGTGACTGAACGAAGCCTCAGCAACACATTGTCCAGAACCAGGAAATTGTAACCTCCCAGGCTCTGGAAACGCATTGAACAAACCTTTCTGCAAGGCCTCCCGAAGATGTTTCATCCTCTGCTCCCTCTGCGAAGGCTGGATAAGTTCTGCAACCTTACCCTTGTAACGTGGTTCAAGAAGGGTTACCAGCCAGTAATGATCCCTGTCCTTGATACCACAAATCCTAGGGTCCTTTCGCAGGCTTTGCAGGATCAGGGAGGCCATGCATCGTAAGTTTGCAGAGGCATTCGATCCTGAATCCTCTGGGTCACTAAGGATCACATTATCCTCAACCACCTCCTCGCAGCCACGTACAACCCCATGGGTTTCTGGGGACTGAAAACAATCCCTTGAAGACTGCTGCTGATGCTGAGTGTTATCCTCCACCTCCATGCTGACACAATCCTCCTCCTCCTCCTCTTATTCCTGTATGATCGGCGGGACCACAGGAATACTATATGTATAAAGGAGGCCTTGAGAGGTAAGGAAGTCCTCCTCCTCCTTCCGCTGTTCTGCCTCAAGTGCCCTGTCCATTATTCCATGAGGCGTGTGCTCCAAATGGAAGACAAGAGGGACAGTATCACTGATGCATGCACTGTCACTGCTTACCATCCTCGTTGCCTCCTCAAATGGTGACAGGACAGTGCATGCCTCCTTGATCAGTAGCCACTAGCGTGACGAAAAAAAGCCAAACTCCCCTGTCCCTGTCCTGGTGCCAAACTCACACAGGTACTCATTGATGGCCCTCTGCTGCATGTGCAGCCGCTGCAGCATTGCCAATGTTGAGTTCCACCTGGTGGGCATGTCACAAATGAGGCGGTTCTTGGGCAGGTTGCATTCTCTTTGAATGTCAGTCAGCCGAGCACTGGCCTGCCTCAGGAGATCCTGTAAGCCTGGGTACCTGCTCAAGAACCACTGCACCACCAAATTCAGGACGTGAGCCAAACAGGGAACATGGGTCAAGTGTCCCTGGATGCAGGACCATTCCTGGCTGAAGCTGGCGTCGCGTCAACCACCTCTGAGCCTGCCCCTTCAGAGCTGCCAGAATCCCTGGCACCTGTCCCCTAAGCAGACCACCTCAAGCACCGCATGGCATCTTTTTGCCTGAGTGCTTGCGTAGCCCCTTCAATGCCTATGGAGCACCGCTGGTTCAGAGGACAAATCTGCAGAGGAAGAGGCCATAGAGGAAGAAAAGGAGGGGGTGGAGGAGAGAGCTGTGGCAGAATCACCACTACTAGCATTTTGGAGGCGTGGTGGCGCAACAAGCTCCAACAATACTGAACCCTGACTGTTGGTAATGCAAGTAATACAGCCTCCCTTTTGACTCGCTTACCACCACTGCGCCTAGGGCTAGAATAAATGAAATCTAATCTAAAGCTGCCACTTTATAGGTCAAAATACTGTATATAGTGTTTTTTTAAAAGGTGCAAAACAAATGAGACTAAATGAAAAAACACAGTGGTGCTGAAATACAAAAAATAAACTATATATCCAAACTTTTCCTTAAAGGAAATATGGTGAAACCAAATATATGTAAATAATGGTTCAAACTCAATATGTGCCCACCAAGTGACAAGTGATCGGAACATATATTAAACATGAAACATATCAAATAAACTGCTGAAGTAAAAACAGTTCTTAAATGGTGATTTGTTCTTCAACTTCCACCACACCCAAGTGTTCGGTGATCCCACTCCCTATGGAAATCCACTCACCGACTTATAGTGCCCACACTCTCGTGTTAAGGCTCAAAAGCTTTTTGACCGCATCACAAGGGTCACACCGGCAATCCAAAATACCAGAATCGTGTGCAGGGATCGTTCCACATGTGAAATACAAATAATACTCCAATAGTGCAAAAACGTATAATCAGTTTATTAAAAACACTCAAAATCTCCAGTATTAAACTCACGTTTCAAATATCAAAATAGCAGAGAAACGTTTCCACAGCAAACAGATCTTCACAGCACAGCACAGCAAGAATAAGAATCAGCCACTATAGAGTTGCGGTCACGGCGGACCCGAGGTGTGCAGGCGTCAGACTGCTTCTCTCACCTACTCTCACCTATACACATTCCACAAATTCACGAAAGGGGGCAGAGTCTACCAGCTGAAAAGGCAACAGTTGCAGTGCTAGCAATTTGGCCAAGCTAGCATTCAGACGCTGAGCATGTGTATGGCTGGGACTGAATTTCTTTCGGTGGTTTAGCAACTGGGGTAGGGAAATTTGCCTGCTAAAATCGAATGTTGGTGTACCGCTAGCAGATTGGCCACAAGTACTTGGGATTTCTGTACCTTCATTCCTCTCAGTGCAGGTTTCTGAGATGAATGGAGGTATAGTGGAGTTGGAGATCCCAGCTGATGAAGAGCAAGGAGAGGTCCGTCTTGTTCTTTGATGTGGGTCTTTTAAGTGCTGTTGCCACTGCATTACTGCATGGGAGGTCGTCACATGTCTGATCAAGCATGTGGTGCCCAAGTGGCTGCTGTTTTGGCCATGCTTGAAACGCTTCAGACATATGTCGCAAACAGCAACTGTGCGATCTGCTGCACGCGTGTCAAAAAAGGATCACACCAAAGAACTTTTCAAAATATGCGGGGAGACAGCAGCGCCCTGCACTTGCTTAGCTCTGTGGTGTGATACAATAGGGTGGCCGCCCTTAAGCTGCCCCCTGGAGGGCATCTTGCCTCATTGGAGATGTGCCTCATACTCCTCCTCTCTTCTAACAGGCACCCAAGTAGAGTCAGTGATCTCATCATCCCCTCCCTCCTCGTCACTGTAGCAAACTTGGCAGTATGCTGCAGCTGGGGGAACATGACTGCCAGTTTCTTGACTTTCTTGGGCACCCCCTCTCTCTAGGTTCATGTTACTCCCTTCCTCAACCTGGGTACCATCATCAGAGCCTTCAAATCGCTGCGCATCCCCCTGCAGCATGTACCCGACACTGTGGTTGAATAGTTCGGGGGACTCCTCCGTGCATGATGAGGGGGATAGGGAATGAGTGACTGTTGACATGGAGCCGATGGAATAGGCCGCTTTGGCAGCTGCATTGACAGGCAAACTACTCTGAGCCTGGGTGACAGAGGATGAGGAGGATGAGGACGGCTTTGTTATCCACTCCACCAACTCTTCTGCATGTTGTGGCTCAATAACACGGCCAGCTGCAGAAAAAAGGACAAGCGTGCCATGTGCTGAGGATGTACTGAGTCCACGACCAGCACTGTCGACTGTAGACACAGAGCCTGCTTGCCCTCTTTTAGTGGCCTGTGAGCGTCTGCCTCTCCTTGGTGGCCTTCCGGACATGCTGTAAATTTTGTTTAGCAAAACCACACTACACTGTATTGTGTACTGTGTACACCACCAGAAAAGTAGTAGCAACTGCATTATGGGTGCACGGTACTGTGTACACCAACAGAAGTGCAATAACAACTATGGGTGCACTGTATGTATTGTGTACTGTGTACACCACCAGAAAAGTAGTAGCAACTGCACTATGGGTGCGCGGTACTGTGTACACCAACAGAAGTGTAATAACAACTATGGGTGCACTGTATGTATTGTGTACACCACCAGAAAAGTAGTAGCAACTGCACTAGGGGTGAACGGTATTGTGTACACCACCAGAAGTTTAATAGCAACTATGGGTGCACTGTATTTATTGTGTACTGTGTACATGGCCAGAAAAGTAGTAGCAACTGCACTAGGGGTGCATGGTATTGTGTACACCACCAGAAGTCTAATAGCAACTATGGGTGCACTGTATGTATTGTGTAATTTGTACAACACCAGAAAAGTAGTAGCAACAGCACTAGGGGTGCACGGTACTGTGTACACCAACAGAAGTGTAATAACAACTATGGGTGCAATGTATGTATTGTGTACACCACCAGAAAAGCAGTAGCAACTGCACTAGGGGTGAACGGTATTGTGTACACCACCAGAAGTCTAATAGCAACTATGGGTGCACTGTATGTATTGTGTACTGTGTACACCACCAGAAAAGTAGTAGCAACTGCACTAGGGGTGCACGGTATTGTGTACACCACCAGAAGTCTAATAGCAACTATGGGTTCACTGTATGTATTGTGTACTGTGTACACCACCAGAAAAGTAGTAGCAATTGCACTATTTGTGCACGGTACTGTGTACACCAACAGAAGGGTAATAACAACTATGGGTGTACTGTATTGTGTACACCACCAGAAAAGTAGTAGCAACTGCACTATGGGTGCACAGTACTGTGTACTGTGTACACCGCCTGAAGTATATTAGAAAAAGTACACCTGGCCTGCATTCAGATATAGGCTTGGCTACACTGGATGCAGTGTGTATATATATATATATATATATATATAAATATATATATATATACACAGTGGGAACGGAAAGTATTCAGACCCCCTTAATTTTATTTTTTCACTCTTTGTTATATTGCAGCCATTTGCTAAAATCATTTAAGTTCATTTTTTTCCTCAATAATGTATACACAGCACCCCATATTGACAGAAAAACACAGAATTGTTGACATTTTTTCAGATTTATTAAAAAAGAAAAACTGAAATATCACATGGTCCTAAGTATTCAGACCCTTTGCTGTGACACTCATATATTTAACTCAGGTGCTGTCCATTTCTTCTGATCATTCTTGAGATGGTTCTACGCCTTCATTTGAGTCCAGCTGTGTTTGATTATACTGATTGGACTTGATTAGGAAAGCCACACACCTGTCTATATAAGACCTTACAGCTCACAGTGCATGTCAGAGCAAATGAGAATCATAAGGTCAAAGGAACTGCCTGAAGAGCTCAGAGACAGAATTGTGGCAAGGCACAGATCTGGCCAAAGTTACAAAAAAATTTCTGCTGCACTTAAGGTTCCTAAGAGCACAGTGGCCTCCATTATCCTTAAATGGAAGATGACCAGAACCCTTCCTAGAGCTGGCCATCCTGCCAAACTGAGCTATCGGGGGAGAAGAGCCTTGGTGAGAGAGGTAAAGAAGAACCCAAAGATCACTGTGGCTGAGCTCCAGAGATGCAGTAGGGAGATGGTAGAAAGTTGTAGAAAGTCAACCATCACTGCAGCCCTCCACCAGTCGGGGCTTTATGGCAGAGTGGCTCGACTGAAGCCTCTCCTCAGTGCAAGACACATGAAAGCACGCATGGAGTTTGCTAAAAAACACCGGAAGGACTCCAAGATGGTGAGAAATAAGATTCTTTGGTCTGATGAGACCAAAATAGAACTTTTTGGCCTTAATTGTAAGCGGTATGTGTGGAGAAAACCAGGCACTGCTCATCACCTATCCAATACAGTCCCAACAGTGAAGCATGGTGGTGGCAGCATCATGCTGTGGGTTTTTTTTTTTCAGCTGCAGGGACAGGACGACTGGTTGCAATCGAGGGAAAGGTGAATGCGGCCAAGTACAGGGATATCCTGGACGAAAACCTTCTCCAGAGTGCTCAGGACCTCAGACTGGGCCGAAGGTTTACCTTCCAACAAAACAATGAGCCTAAGCACACAGCTAAAATAACGAGGGGGTGGCTTCACAACAACTCTGTGACTGTTCTTGAATGGCCCAGCCAGTGCCCTGACTTAAACCCAATTGAGCATCTCTGGAAAGACCTAAAAATGTCTGTCCACCAACGTTTACCATCCAACCTGACAGAACTGGAGAGGATTTGCAAGGAGGAATGGCAGAGGATCCCCAAATCCAGCTGTGAAAAACTTGTTGCATCTTTCCCAAAAAGACTCATGGCTGTATTAGATCAAAAGGGTGCTTCTACTAAATACTGAGCAAAGGGTCTGAATACTTAGGACCATGTGATATTTCAGTTTTTCTTTTTAAATAAATCTGCAAAACTGTCAACAATTCTGTGTTTTTCTGTCAATATGGGGTGTTGTGTGTACATTAACGAGGAAAAAAAATGAACTTAAATGATTTTAGCAAATGGCTGCAATATAACAAAGAGTGAAAAATGTAAGGGGGTCTGAATACTTTCCGTCCCCACTGTATATATATATATATATATATATATATATATATATATATATATATATATAGATATATATATATATCTATATATATATATATCTATATCTCTATATATATATAGAGATATAGATATATATATATATAGATAAATATATTAAATATACTGCAGCTAACTGAATAACCTGCCTGCCTAAAGTATATTAGAAAAAGTACACCAGGAATGGCCTGCAGTCAGATATAGCTAAACTGGATGCAGTGGATATAAATATATATGAGACTGACTGTATATATATATTAAATACACTGCAGCTAACTGAATAACCTGCCTGCTTGCTCTAAATTACACTCTCTCTCTGTCCACGCCAACAACACACTACCCGGGGCTGACGTGCAGGCAGCCTATATAGTGTGGGGCGTGGACTTAGTCCCCCTGAGCCATGATTGGCCAAAGGCACCCTCCTTTGGCCAATTATGGCTCTCTTAGCTGAGGGCGCTGGGTTTGGCTAAAGCATGCAGGTCATGGTGCATGCTTTGGCCAATCATCATACAGCAATGCACGCTCCCGCAGTGCATTATGGGTCATTACGCGGCGCTCGAATTTGGCGCAAACACCCCATAATGTTTGGTTTTTGATGAACGGGCGAACAGCCAATGTTCAGGTCAAACTCATGTTCCATCCGAACATAAAGCTCATCCCTACTTTCTACACATACATCACTGTAGTTTGCATGTTGGCATCTAAAGGCACGAGACAGTTGTCTCTGCCTTTTTAACGTACATATATATTTTTTATAGACATTGTGATACCTTCTAGATTGTAAGCTCTAAAGAGCAGGGCCCTCCGATTCCTACTGTATTGATTTGTATTGTAAGTGTACTGTCTGCCCCATGTTGTAAAGCGCTGCGCAAACTGTTGGCGCTATATAAATCCTGTATTATAATAATAATAATAATACCACATTGAGGAACTATTAACATCACTAACTTTCTGAAGACTACATGGCTCACTGGTTAACCTGTGATACGAGTCAGACATCATACACATTCTGATACAAATCTGCTAAAAAAAATAAAAAAAAAGGGAAGTAATGATAAAAATAGAGTCTGGTCAGTCCATAAAAATATCGGCTAAAAGAGTCTATTTAGGAATGGTGACAATGGAAAAAAAGCATCCAAAAAATGCAAGGGCTGTCATCATGATAAGGTAGAAACCAATTCCTCAGCTGCAACAGAACACAAGTAGAGAGGCGCCTCTGAGTGCAGTATTTTAGAAATAACGCTTTTAATAATAGATGTAGATCAACTCACATTTTGTAGGAATAAACAGGCATGGTATTAATAGGGACCGCCATTAATTGATCCACAACAATATTCCAAAGGGTCAGTTCTGTCGGTTGCGACAGAACTGTACAAGCGAGAGCGACTATGTTGATCAGAGTTAGTTACTGAAAAAAGAAGTTTAAAGATAAAGGTTATCCTGAAGCTCACGTTGATCAAGCCTTCCAATACTATCTAAAAGGAAAACCTCCTAAAGTGTCCCGTGAGCCAGACAATTATACTGCACGGTTTAGCACTACCTTTCATTGTAACTTCAAAAAAATGGAAAACATTTTGAACAGACATTGGAGCATCCTATTGCAGGATCCATGTTTGAAACGGTTCATTCCAGAGAAACCGAGGGTTACATACCGTAGGGCGCCTAATCTGAAAACAAAAATAGCTCCTAGTAAAATTAAATCTAGATGCAACCCCTCTGAAAAGCCTGTTCTTATCCCATTGGTCAGGATGTTTCAGTGCTGTAAGCCCCTATGCAAAACGTGCAAATACGTTCAGCATGGTCAAAAGTCCTTTACCACAAAAGGGAAAACGTATGAATTGAAGGACTTTTACAATTGCTCTTCAGATTTTGTTGTTTATGGGCTCAGCTGTCCATGAGGCCTAGTTTACGTAGGCCGGACTATTCAAGCCCTCAGGGTTAGATTTGGAGAACATAGGAGAGCGATTGAAGGTGGTACCGACCTGCATAGTGTCCCTAGACACTTTTTTCAAGCTCATCAACAGTCTACGGTTGGCCTGCAGGTCTGGGTGATTGAGCAAATCTCCAACTCTCTTCCAGCAGCAGAATGTTTTAAAAAGCTGTGTGCGAGAGAAACGTTCCGGATTTATAATTTAGACGTTCTCTCGCCTGGCGGAATTAACGAAGGAATCGAAATTTCTACCATTTTATAAAAGTATAAAATAACTTACTATATTCCTTTGTATTAGTTTGTAACTTTTTGGCATTATCTCTAGCTTCTATTGGTTGTTTTTAATAGTATTTACTACACCTAGTCTCATTGTTCTTAAATATGATGTTTTTTTTTTTTCATGCCACCTCTGCCATGTGTTTATTTTTTAAATTTTTTTTCCCTCACGTCACCTCAGCCATGTGTTTATATTTTCTTTCACGTCACCTCAGCCATGTGTTTATATTTTCTTTCACGTCACCTCAGCCATGTGTTTATTTTTTTCTTCATGTCACCTCTGCCATGTGTTTATTTATAAAAATTTAAAAAAAAATGTTTCCATTCCAATGGTAACATTATATTACATATGACCTTCGTCCAGAACCATTTATATCATTGATTGTTTTTTAATTACCCTGTTTTTTATAATCGTTTAGTTTTTAGCTTCATATTGTGTTGTTTGTTTTATATACAGGCCCCTTTTATCTTGCTTGTTACATGACCCCGCCCACGTTCCCATGTCAGCCCTCTATAAAGTCTAGTCATAGTATTTCTATTTGAATCTGTTGACAAAGGAGCGCGATTTGCTTACATCGCCAAGTGCGCACACTCTCGAAACGCGTCCAGCTTTGATGACGTCATCTGTCCGCAGCAAGCTGTCCTGTGCATTCCACGCCTTGCTTTGAGGACACTCTCCGGAGCCGGCATCCTCCATCTGCTGGAAGATCTCACAGTTCTCAGTAAGGAATCCACACTGCTTAGGACTCAGGGATGCGTCACTGTATTATTAATATCATGCCTGTTTATTCCTACAAAATGTGAGTTGATCTACATCTATAATTAAAAGCGTTATTTCTAAAATACTGCACTGAGAGGCGCCTCTCTACAGTATTTGTGTTTTGATATGAGTCCTATAAGCTATGGCAAATAGCAGATATATTAACAAACCGTTTTTTGGGATTTACATGTATCAAAGTAAGATAATAATGTTTGGAATGTTTTAATACATTTCCTCCCTATATGTGTTGTGGATATCCAATGGTGAGGTGTGTATATATATATATATATATATATATATATATATATATACACACACACACATGTGGAGGTATTGATGTAACCTCCAATATCTGAGTAGAACCTTGATAATATATATATATATATATAGATAGATAGATAGATAGATAGATAGATAGATAGATAGATAGATAGATAGATAGATAGATAGATAGATAGATAGATAGATAGATAGATAGATAGATATATGAATTCTAGCTGCACTACATTTATTCTTTATCATTATACATATTGCAGACGCACCTGTGCTCCCTCCTGTCCTTGCACACCTAATAATTGTGACCTCTTGCAGGCAAAATTGCATTCCTCAGCTGCTTATCTGATGGGTGACCACCCTGAGAATATCCTGTTTTTACCTGCTCTGGCTACATATGATTCTTTCCTTGATGATTCTTTACTATGTTTGTGAATTATGTATACCAGAGCTCATGTTGTTGTTGCTGTTTTTAATTGATCTTATATATTAATTGCAATAATAAAGTTTTTTTTTACAATAGAAAGTACACAATTCTCTTTTTGAAGCTGCGCAAAAGCCTTTGGGAGTTCTTTTTCTTCTTTCACATTTAATGATTTCTAAATTTTGTTTTTTATATATTTTTATAATGATGATGTGGGTGTATATACATTGATTTGCTCTTTAAAGCTGTAGTAAACTCTCCAAATGATACATGATTTAAACAATATTGAAATCTTAATCTAACTGGTTATTTACAATGAACATGGCACTAAGAATATGCTCAAAAATCTTTCTTACTGTCATAAATCGTTATTTTTTAAACGCTCCTGCTTGCTGTTCGCCGGCACCATACTAACGCTGGTCTTCCGCATCTGTCTTGTAATTTAGTTCCACTGGCAGTAGCTTACCCTGTCCATAATCCCACGCATGCGCATTAATAACCATATCCAAGCCTCTTCTTCTTCTCCGGTTACTACGGAAATGAAGTGCAGCGAATCGGAGACAATCCTATTGCTGCCTTACTCCAGAATCGATGTAATATAGTAAGGAGACTATGGGGGTCATTTACTATAGCGCCGCAGCGCTCATTAGCGCTAATTGCCGCTAATTAGCGCTAAAACGGTATTCACTATAGTGCTGGTGATCAAATACTCCCAAAATCAAATTTACTATAGTTCCCTGAAACCAAATAGTGCCCAAACCCTTACTCTGCTAAAACCTGGAGAATTGCACATGGAAATATTGTTTAGAGCATGATATAATTGCTTAAATAGTTCTGAAATATGCTGTATATTATTTAAAGATAATCTGCTTTTAAACTGTGTGAAAAGGTCATTTCTACACTGAAATATCTTTAAGAGTCTGAGAAGTGATAAATTCCCTGTTTGTGCCAACACAACTGATCATGCTCAGACCTGCAAATAGCTCTTTTCTCTGAAATACATTTTCCTTTGCAACATTGTTGCTTTTACTTAAAATATTTTGATTTTAAGAATACTAGAATGTGGAATGTTTTGATGTTTTGGTAAAATATATTTTTCTCTGTCACTTTCACTTGTTACTCTCCATCTCATAACCATCTTTACCCCAAACTCACACAGGTGTCTTTATAATCCACAAACAGCACCATTGCTGATGCAAATTTAAAATGAATCACAATTTTTTGTGCTTTTTATTATTTCCAAATATTCATAATTCGAGGCCAAAAAATGTGATATGTGTACCAACATCAGAAATCAAAATGTAATTCCCAAAAATGTGAGGGTAATATTCTACTCTCACCCACAAAAAACACCAAATATCACAGAATAAATCAAGAAGAATAACTCTGAGTAATGTAATTCCATCACTTGTATGTCCAAAGAAATGCAGTATTTATGAGTATTTATGTGTATTTATGTGTATTTATGTGTAGTTATGTGTAGTTATGTGTAGGAGGTTTTCACTTTTGTCAGCTCTGTGGCTTAGAGGTTAGAACTTCTGCTTAGCATGTCTGGGTTCAAATCCCAAACATGCCGCATCATGTAGAGAAGTTGTCTCATCTCCCAGGTCCTAAAACTAACTGTAGTATTTATGTGTAGGAGGGTTCCACCACCATTGCAATTCTTGCAAGATACACTATCCAATCAAAAGTATTGGGACACCTGCATTTACATACATGAACTTTAATGGCAGCCCAGTCTTAGTCCGTAGGGTTAAAAATTGATTTGGCCCACCCTTTGCAGCTAGAACAGCTTCTGGGAAGGCTAGGTAAGCTGTCCATAAGGTTTAGTGTGTCTATGGAAATGTTTCACCATTCTTCCATTTGTGAGGCCAGGCACTGATGTTGGATGAGAAGGCCTGGCCCGCAGTCTCTTCTCTAATTCAACCAAAAGGTGTTCTATCAGGTTGAGGTCAGGACTCTGTGCAGCCAGTCAAGTTCCTCCACCCCAAACTCGCTCATCCATGTCTTTATCGACCTTGCTTTGTGCAGTCATGTTGGAACAGGAAGGGGCTTTCCCCAAACTGTTCCCACAAAGTTGGGAGCATGAAATTGTCCAAAATGTCTTGGTATGCTGATGCCTTAAGAGTTCACTTCACTGGAACTAAGAGGCCAAGCCCAACCCCTGAAAAACAACCCCACATCATAATTCCCCCTCCACCAAATCATTTGGACCAGTGCACAAAGCAAGGTCCATAAGGACATAGATGAGTGAGTTTGGGGTGGAGGAACTTGATAGGCCTGGACAGAGTCCTGACCTCAACACAACAGAACACCTTGGGGTTGAATTAGAGCAGAGACTGTAAGCCAGGCCTTCTCGTCCAACATCAGTGCCTGACATCACAAATGCACTTGAAAGAATGGTCAAACATTCCCATAGACACACTCCTCAACCTTGTGGATAGCCTTACCAGAAGAGTTGAAGCTGTTATAGCTGCAAAGGGTGGGCCAATTGAATTTTGAACCCTACGGACTAAGACTGGGATGCCATTACAGTTCATGTGCGTATAAAGGCAGGCACCCCAATACTTAGGCCAGTATATTGTATATTGCTTGTGACACTGAGCATGGCTATGGAATTAGGGCTGTTTCACACCACAGAGATGCAGACAACATGTGTGAGGCTGCCTGCTGGCTAAATGAGTAACAATTCTGTCTAGCAGCACTGGGGTGGCTGGTTCAAAGTTGATATGTTCTCCCTGTGTGGGTTTCTCACTACAATCCAAAAACATGCTGGCATCTCATTTGTCTCCTGTCGAAGTAGTCTCTAATGTAAGAAAGTTAGTTTTGGACTTTATATTGGAAGCTCATTGCAGTCAGGGACTGGTGTTAATGTTTATTAGCACTAACCATGCCCAGGGACTTGGACATTTCAAATTTTAGGGTTTACACTGCACAGGTACATATGCTTAGAAAACCGTTGCTTTTGTTTATGTGGATGCAAATGGACTTTGATCTTTGGCCTGTAGTTGGAGATTTGATGCACATAGCCAAGGGCTAACACAGTTGCAAATATTATTATGTGTTCCTGCCCATCAGGTGCAATCACTTTAGACATACATGAAGAGACAGATTGAAAGATACTGGTGGGCGTGTACTTCTATTGGGTGTGTCAGTGTGCTAACAATACAACCTGTCTTATATAAAGGCCTGTAGTGGGGGGGGGTTCATGTGGCCTGAGAAGGTCAGGTTTTTTTGCTGTGATTTGTGGAGGCGAAGGAATGATAGTGTGCATAATGACAAATGCCCAACTAGGGCTGTTTGTTTGCTGAAATTCTTGTACATTTTTTCAAACAAAAGTGGGTTTATGTGGCCATGCTGTCAATGTTGTGTGTATTGTTCCTGTCTGACCATGCAAACATGGTTTGGGAGCATGTGCTGACCTTCTACTCTTTGATCTCATTGCTTAATCATATACACAGAAATGCAGCTTCCAGCAGAACATGGTCACTATGTATGTGGATTTGTGGGGTGGTGGCGGGTGTTATATTTTGAACATGTGGCTTTTTTAATATTATGTTGGAATGCTTTGTAAGAATAATGTGTTGCCTGTTATACACTGAAAGTAAAGCTATGTCCACTCTAAGGTTTAGACAAATTTAGGATTGTAAGCTCCCATGAGCAGAGCCCTTAAAACCCAATTGCTAACTGTTTTGCTAAATGTAGCACCATATATCCTATAGACATTTTTTTGAAGCTAATAAATGAATGTACATAATTTTGTTTCTGCTGGCAAAATAAAAGTAAATTATTGAGCTTGTTTGTTGTGCTTTTTTTTAATTTTCTTTCTTCTTTTTAATTAGTTTTGGGGGTGGTGGTTTTGGGGAAGTGCAAGATCTTTTACATCTTAGGCTGCTTTTACACTGGAGGCGCTTTACAGGTGCTAAAAATAGCGCCTGTAAAGAGCCTCTCCTCTCACTCCAGTGTGAACTGGCCCTGGCTTCACACCTATGCATTTTTAGTGCGTTTTGCAGTTTTTAGAAACCCTCTACAGTCCATTTAACATGGTTTCCTATGGTATTAGTTCACATCTATGCGTTTTGCAGCCAGTGCGTTTTTGGAAATGGTCGGGGACTTTTTCCACGCAATTTGAGGGTAATAGATTTCAATGGAACTGCACCAGAAATGCAACTGTTGTGTTTGTGATGTGATTTTTGATGTGTTTTGCGGTTATTTTTTTTACACCGGGGAGCCGGGAAGCCAGCTGCCATGTCCTTAACAACCAATGAATCTTCTCCACTGAAAGTACAAAAAAATGCCAGCCAAAAAAAAAGCAAAAAAAAACTGCATTGTGTCCCCCCCCAAGTCTAGTATGGATTCAGAGGGGACCCCCCATGGCAAAATTTTACAAAAATGGCGTGGGGTCCCCCCCCATTACCTTTGGGTCTGGTATGAATATTAAGGGGAACCCCCACATCAAAATATAAAAAATTGCGTGGGAGTCCCCAAAAATCGGACGGATGACCTGTGACGTCACACACGCTCCACGCCGGCCGCTAGTCTCTTCCTGATGGCCACAGAAGGAGCTCCCGGCTGGTAATCCACCTTCTGCAGCCCAGCATCCCTGCAGCGTCACCACCACAGGATCAGAGGGAACACCGAGGACCACATACCTATACAGATGAGCCTTTTATATGTTTTTATCCTGTAAGTGTGTTTTTACCTGGTGTCATTAAACATCATTTGTTAATACTACACTCAGGTGGCGCTTCCTTCTCTACCCTTCCTTCAGGTCTGGTATGGCTAATAAGGTGAACCCCGCATCAAAAAAAAATTGCGTGGGGGTCCCCCCAAAATCCATACCAGGCCCTTCAGGTTGTGGGGGTCTGTGGGCGGGGGCTTATCAGAATCTGGAAGCCCCCTTTAATAAGGGGACCCCCAGATCTCGGTCTTCCCCTATGTGAATTGGTATAGGGTACATTGTGCTCCTACACATTCACCAAAAAAAGCAGTAAAATGTGAGAAAAGGCAATAGCCGGTTTTGACAGGCATTTTTGCCCGCAATAGCGCTGCTTTCCATTTGTATTAGCGCTCTGTTTCTGAGAGTTGAAGTCCTACTTGGCCTTTTTGGGCACTATTTTCTGGGACTGCAGGATCATTTTTCAGTTCTATAGCAAATGAACCCCCTATGTCTCCATATTATTCCCTCCTGGAGTAGGCAGGTGAGCAGGACAATGTGTCTTTACCCTGCATGTGCCTTTACCCTACATTTTAATTATAAAGCTAAAACTGTGTGTGTGTGTATGTGCATATGTGTGTGTGTATGTATATATATATATATATATATATATATATATATATATATATATATATATAAAAATATTGAATTTATCTTTTTTTTTTGGTTGGGTGTGTTAAGTTAGATATTTATTTATTAGTGCAATTTCTAGTGTTTTATATCTAACTATCGATCGATAGATAATGTTTGTGCTATATATATATATATATATATATATATATATATATATATATATACACACACACACAGTATCTCACAAAAGTGAGTACACCCCTCACATTTTTGTAAATATTTTATTGTATCTTTTCTTGTGACAGCACTGAAAAAATGACACTTTGCTACAATGTAAAGTAATGAGTGTACAGCTTGTATAACAGTGTAAATTTGCTGTCCCCTTAAAATACCTCAACGTACAGCCATTAATGTCTAAACCGCTTGCAACAAAAGAGACTACACCCCTAAGTGAAAATGTCCAAATTGGGCCCGATTTTCCCTCCCCGCTGTCATGTGACTAGTTAGTGTTACAAGGTCTCAGGTGTGAATGGGGAACAGGTGTGTTAAATTTGGTATTATCGCTCTCACTCTCTCATACTGGTCACTGGAAGTTCAACATGGCACCTCATGGCAAAGAACTCTCCGAAGATCTGAAAAAAATAATTGTTGTTCTACATAAAAATGGCCTAGGCTATAAGAAGATTGCCAAGACCCTGAAACTGAGTTGCAGCACAGTGGCCAAGACCATACAGCGGTTTAATAGGACAGGCTCCACTCAAAACAGGCCTCACCATGGTAGACCAAAGAAGATGAGTGCACGTGCTCAGTGTCATATCCAAAGGTTGTCTTTGGGAAATAGATGTATGAATGCTGCCAGCATTGCTGCCGAGGTGGAAGGGGTGGGGGGTCAGCCTGTCGGTGCTCAGACCATACGCTCCACACTGCATTAAATTGGTCTGCATGGCTGTCGTCCCAGAAGGAAGCCTCTTCTAAAGATGATGCACAAGAAAGCCCGCAAACAGTTTGCTGAAGACAAGCAGACTAAGGACATGGATTACTGGAACCATGTCCTGTGGTCTGATGAGACCAAGATAAACTTATTTGGTCAGATGGTGTCAAGCGTGTGTGGCGGCAACCAGGTGAGGAGTACAAAGACGAGTGTGTCTTGCCTACAGTCAAGCATGGTGGTGGGAGTGTCATTGTCTGGGGCTGCATGAGTGCTTTAGGCACTGGGGAGCTACAGTTCATTGTGGGAACCATGAATGCCAACATGTACTGTGACACACTGAAGCAGAGCATGATCCCCTCCCTTCAGAGACTGGGCCACAGGGCTGTATTCCAACATGATAACGACCCCAAAAACACCTGCAAGATGACCACTGCCTTGCTAAAGAAGCTGAGGGTAAAGGTGATGGACTGGCCAAGCAGGTCTCCTATTGAGCATCTGAGGATCTGTGGGGCATCCTCAAATGGAAGGTGTAGGAGCGCAAGGTATCCAACATTCACCAGCTCCATGATGTCGTCATGGATGAATGGAAGAGGACTCCAGTGGCAACCTGTGAAGCTCTGGTGAACTCCATGCCCAAGAGGGTTAAGGCAGTGCTGGAAAATAATGGTGGCCACAGAAAATATTGACACTTTGGGCCCAGTTTGGACATTTTCACTTAGGGGTGTACTCGCTTTTGTTGCCAGCGGTATAGACATTAATGGCTGTGCGTTGAGCTATTTTGAGGAGACAGAAAATATATGCTGTTATAAAATCTGTACACTCACTAATGTACATTGTGGCAAAGTGTAATTTCTTCATTGTTGTCACATGAAAAGGTATAATAAAATATTTACAAACATTTTAGGGGTGTACTCACCTTTGTGAGATACTGTATATCAAATTGCAGGGGCATGTGAGGATATATACCACATATGAGGATTAGTTCAAAAGTATGCCACATGGTTAAAGAAATAAGGTATAATATCATTAATAGGTACCATCATCCTAAATATGAATAAAGCAAAATGGGGTTGAAAGAGAAAGGAAAGCAAAGACCTCTCCAATTAGGTCCTACCTCTTTCAGAAAAATTGGGACTGTTACGGTACCAAAGGGATATAAACAAGCTTTTTTTAAAATAATTAGTTTATTTAAAGGTAACATTAAAAAGTCCTACACAGGACACATAATATACACCATCACAAGTTAACATAAACAGAAAGTAATTGTTACAGCAATGTTGACACTCAGTTAGTAAGACTAATGCCCACACAGATGCATGGAAGCAGGTTATATAATACTTGCAGACGTGACCTCTACAGTTTCGCGGTCACAGCCGCTTCTTCAGGAGGCATCTAATAGGATATATTCTACAAGATGAAAAAATAATACAGTATCAACATTACAACCGGAAATATACAAATGTCATAGGAAGCACAAAATTGATATTGGAGAAAATAATTTAAATTTAAAAGTTGCACTCACCAACCTATAACCACAAGGGTTTTGGAGCGATACTGTGAGAAGCCCTCAAGAGGCATTCCCCCGGGGGCGAGCCAGGGAGGCAATTTAGGGTGATACTATTGTAAAGAAATACAATACATAAGCATTTATAGTTTATAAACTGCGTGTTCTACTCAAAAACGCAAGAACCACCCGAGTGTATCAAGTCAAAAGACGATGAAAGGTGGATAGGGAGAGGAAATTCTGTCACCTCCTCTTTTATCCCTGGGTACTTCCTCTAATACCATGAAGCACAGATCAGATTCTTTAAGTCCCTTTTCTAGGAAATGTCTTGATACCGGTAAACTGGGCTGTTTATGCCTTATCGTGCTGCACTGTCTGACGCTGGGGGGAGTTTCCCTGATGGGGGGAGGGGTTGGCTGGGTGCACATAGGGGCCCCCATTTCCCCGCTAGCCCACTATCAGGCAGCACATCCTTCACTGGGCAGGATATATGTGGCTATCACCCACTACCTAGGTAAGAGGGTTACCATATGCTCGTATTCTCTTCACATTTACTCTGTGATTGGGGGCTGTTGTTAGCCTAGGAGCATACCTCATACATATTACTTTTTATTACTACCACAGACTCACTCCACTCATCTTATACCAGTGTGGATATATTACTCTATGGGGACCCTTTGTGTGCGCCTGGCATTTTCTCTCTCCCCCTGTCTTGAGTGCTCCTCCCTCAGCTCCCGGACCTGATTCATTCGGTGGCCTGTGACTATGGAACCCATGGAGGTTGCACTCCCTGGTCAAGTGAGTATACATCTAGGAATTGTGGCTTTCAGCCTCTCCTATATGCATACCTTTTTTTCCTCATGCACAATCATTTCTGACTCATTTGGACTCTGTTTTCCTCGTTTTTAGATGTTGGTGCTAAATTGCCCCTGAAGAGTGTTTGATACACGAAACGCGTCAGACTTACCACATGCACCATACCTTTTATTGAGTTTTTATATACCTATGTTGTGACTCTGTGCATTTTATGGATGTTATAACTTTTCAATCATTTCTTGCCCTGCATCATTGAGGTTTTGTCATCCATATCTACCATGTATTTATGTAAGGATGTACATGTACTATATTTGACGGTTTTATGTAAATATTTTGGAACAATATTGTGCCACTAAGCTATTGTTTATCAATAAATGGTTTGTTACATGGTGACTGATCCCTTGGCCTTTTTGCACACCTCACTCAAAGTTCCACTTCTTCCGTTTCTAGTATGCATAGGGATGGAGACTCACGTCTCATTTAAAGTCCCAATCTCGCTCCAGTAAACTCAGAGTCTTATTATGCCGATAGGCTCTCATGGGAACTTGTTGTAAAATGTCTATCTGGGGATAGGACCGTTTAAGAAGGGGCCAATGATTTTTAATAATGTTAAAGATCTTTTCACTGTAACTATGAAACTGAAAAATAAATGGTAATCTTGGTCTCTCCTGTTTACGTTTCCTAAAAGTCAAAGTTGCATCCTCATGCTGAATTTTAATAAATTCCTGTGTAATCATCCTCTCTGGATAACCTCGTTCCCTGAATTTTTGGCACATCTCTTGCAATCTTGTTTCCTTACTATTTCATTACTGACAATACGTTTAACCCTCAACAGTTGACTCCTCACGATCAATTGAAACACATGCGGTGGATGGTAGCTATTAAATAGTAAAAGTTGATTCCTGTCCGTGGGTTTAGTATATAAGTAGGAGTCAATCTGACCCCGATCTATATAAATCCTTGTATCCAGAAAAGGAATAGAGTTACCGCCAATGTTAATTTTAAATTGTATGTCTGGGCAAAACCCATTCAACATCTCATCAAACAGCTTCAAGGATTCAATGCTGCCCCGCCATATCGCAAAAACATCATCTATGTAGCACCACCAGGTGGCGCAATACCTCTGAAACAATTCATTTATGAAAATGTATCTATGTTCAAATTCATTCATAAATGAGCAAGCGTATGGCGGGGCAACATTGAATCCTTGAAGCTGTTTGATGAGATGTTGAATGGGTTTTGCCCAGACATACAATTTAAAATTAACATTGGCGGTAACTCTATTCCTTTTCTGGATACAAGGATTTATATAGATCGGGGTCAGATTGACTCCGACTTATATACTAAACTCACGGACAGGAATCAACTTTTACTATTTAATAGCTACCATCCACCGCACATGTTTAAATAGATCGTGAGGAGTTAACTGTTGAGGGTTAAATGTATTGTCAGCAATGAGATAGTAAGGAAAACGTGATTGCAAGAAATGTGCCAAAAATTCAGGGAACAAGGTTATCCAGAGAGGATGATTACACAGGAATTTATTAAAATTCAGCATGAGGATGCAACTTTGACTTTTAGGAAACGTAAACAGGAGAGACCAAGATTACCATTTATTTTTCAGTTTCATAGTTACAGTGAAAAGATCTTTAATATTATTAAAAAACATTGGCCCCTTCTTAAACGGTCCTATCCCCAGATAGACATTTTACAATAAGTTCCCATAAGTTGAGAGCCTATCGGCATAATAAGATTCTGAGGGACTCTTTAGTTAGATCTGAGTTTAAGGCCAGTACACATGAAACCAAAATGACATTCCCGGGGAAAAAAGAAAGGGATGTTTTCCCTGTTTAAAGTTCATTCAATGCAACGTACTACTTAAAAGTGACCATTACATTCACTCCACCAGTGGAGAAAAGGTAGTAATTAATGGTTTTCCCACATGTCAATCCTCATATGTGGCATATATCCTCACATGCCCTTGCAGTTTGATATATGTTGGCGAAACAAAGGTCAAGGACAGAATAGCCCAGCACCGCAGCACGATAAAGCATAAACAGCCCAGTTTACCGGTATCAAGACATTTCCTAGAAAAGGGACTTAAAGAATCTGATCTGTGCTTCATGGTATTAGAGGAAGTATCCAGGGATAAAAGAGGGGGTGACAGAATTTTGAAACTTAAGAAAAGAGAGGTATGGTGGATCAACAAGTTACAGTCTCTTCATCCAAATGGAATGAATAGAGACTATGATCTGTATTTATTCCTATAAACATGGATTGGGATTATATTATTATTATACAATCACATTTTTCTTCCCTAGATCCAATGGACACAATACAGGATTTGAAACAGTGGAATCTTCTTGAAGATGATCACATGGAAACAATGTTTTGATAAAGCAACAATGTAGATATGTAAAAAATATAAGATTACTATTTTTTTTAATTTGGGTCAGTGCTTGGTGTATACAGTTGATAGCTGTCTCGCCACTGTAGTTCTCCTGTATCTCGCTCTGTCTCTGACTATTCAACTCTGTGACATAGCGAGTCACCAAGGTGTCCACGATCCTCTTCTCAATGTGGAAGGAGTAGAAAGGAGTATCGCGGGATGTCAGGGCTGACGTCAACACTAGGAAATGACGCAGCCCTGGCATAGATCCTGCATTTTTCCGGCAGCATAAACTTGGCAGAAAATTAGGACAAGCGGCGCATGCGCGGTTGACGTCATCAGAAAGAAAGTTACAGATTACTTGCAAAGCAAGCAGGTAAGGAGATATTCATCTAGCACAAACAATATTATAACCTGCCACTTTTAATAATTTGAGGAATTTTCTTGCTGCCTATGTGTTTGTTGCTGCTGTTGCTAATACAGATAACAATGATCTGCAGCACTGGTTTCAAGGCTAGTTTACACAATTTGGAGATATAATATAATCAAAATGTGCTTCCTATAATTATTACCTTCCTTCTGCCATTCTTTTAAAATGTTTTCTACTTTTTTCACTGTCCTATCCTTATTTAATGATGTGTATCAACTTCTAAGCCAGCTAGTAGCAGCTAGTCACATTTAATTGGACTTGTTCTGTAATGTTGAACATGTTTTGTAGCTTATCCAACCACTTTTTTAGTTCTGAGTGTCAGGAACATATCCCAGCATTAAAGTGACACTAAACTCTGGTTAAAAAAAAATTATACGAGCCACGTATTAAGGCTCCACTCACAGTTGGCGTTTTGGGATCATGACAGAGTCGCTGCAATTTTGCCTGCGATTTCAAAATGCACTACAATTGCAAAACGTAGGTTCAGGTGCCATTATTTTCAATGGCACCTAAAACGTGGTGCGGTTTTGCCACGATTGTTTTGCAATTTTTTTGCGTGGCAATTGCAACTAGTCACATTGCGTGAATCTTGACACCCTAAAGAAGCTCCTGCTCCTTTTTTGGGTGACAAGCTTCATGTGATGCGATTTGCCACAATTGCCATGCGATAAATCGCGTGACAATCGTGGCAAAACTGCACCACGTTTTAGGGCTATTGAAAATAATGGTACCCGTGTTTTGCGATTGTAGCACGTTTTGAGATTGCGGGCAGAATCACAGTGATTCTGCCACGATTCCAAAATGCCAAGTGTAAATGGAGCCTTAAAGTGGTTGTAAAGTCATGAAAAATGGGGGGATGGAGTTATATTGCGGCAGGTTGGCTCCCTGGGCGAACTGTCGTAGCTATACGTCGTCTCGCTTTCAGACCACTAGGGGGTCAACGACCGCCGGGCACCTGCGATCGTTCCACACAGACAGAATGTAGATCTGTCAGTGTAAACTGACAGATCTCCGTGCTGTCAGGGGACAGGAGACTGATCTGTTGTTCATACTAAGTATGGACAATGATCAGTCTCCTCACCCAGGCAGTTCCATCCCCCCACAGTTAGAATCACTCCCTAGGACACAGTTAACCCCTTGATCGCCCCCTACTGTTAATCCCTTCCCTGCCAGTGACATTTACACAGTAATCAGTGCATTTTTATAGCACTAATCGCTGTATAAATGGTAATGGTCCCAAAAAAGTGTCAAAAGTGTCCGATCTGTACCCCACAATGTCGCAGTCCCGATTCAAAATTGCAAATCACTGGCATTACTAGTAAAAAAAAGAATAAAAATGACATAAATATAGCCCCCATTTTGTAGATGCTATAACTTTTGCGCAAACCAATCAATATACCCTTATTGTGATTTTTTTTTTACCAAAAATATATAGAAGTATACATATTGGCCTAAACTGAGGAAGAAATTTGTTTTTTTTTTTTTAATTTTGGGTATATTTATTATAACAAAAAGTCAAAAATATTGTTTTTTTTTTCAAATATGGCGCTTTTTTTGTTTATAGCGCAAAAAATAAAAATCGCAGAGGTGATCAAATTCCACCAAAAGAAAGCTTTATTTGTGGGGCAAAAAAGGACATCAATTTTGTTTTTGTACAAAGTCGTACGCCCACGCAATTGTCAATTAAAATGGCGCAGTGCCGAATCGCAAAAAATGGTCTGGTCATTAAGGGGGCAAATCTTCCGGGGCTGAAGTGGTTAAGCTCACCACAATAAAAATATATAAGTGTGAGAGCGCTGCAATACTAATATAACAGGATACAACTTTCCAGTGATAATACCAATAAAGAATATGAAAAAATAATGATGCAAAAAAGTCCCCAAAAAAATAGTATGGAAACTAAAAGTTGGATAGTGCTAAAATGATGATACTGCAATAATAAATTTTATACCAAAATACAGAATTTCCAGTGATAATGCAATATGTGAAAAAATATAAAAATAAATGAATGCAAAAAAAGTCCAATAATCAATAATGAGAAATCCTCCACAGTGATGGTTCTTCTAACAAAAGCTTTATCCTGGGTGCTCCCACCACCACATGCAATGGCCACTCACCTCCTTTATGCGACCCTTAGGGGTCAAACACGCCTTTGCACTTAGTGCCAATATGCCTTTAAAGGAATCTTTTATGGTCTTTAATCAAACGACACCATCAATGGCTGACATAGGTCTCATCCACTGTACTCCTTTCACGTTTTTAAGACCAGCATTGCATATGAAAAAACAACAAGAAGAAGTGCCTCCTATAGTGCAGTATCCGAGGGGTTAAATAATATAGCCTTCACCCCAGCTAGCAATGAACTCACATTTATTAAAACGATACAAAGCATGGAATATACAATTGAGAACAATCTCACTCTGAGTCGATCAGTCCACCGCCAGTATCATCATTTTAGCACTATCCCACTTTTAGTTCCCATACTGTTTTTTTTGGGACTTTTTTTGCATCATTATTTTTTCATATTCTTTATTGGTATTATCACTGGAAAGTTGTATCCTGTTATATTAGTATTGCAGCGCTGTCACACTTACTGTATATATTTTTATTGCTGTTTTTTGTGGGAGCACACTAGTGACAGCTGCAGCAAAATTTGAATCCCAATATATTTGTCACTATTTTATATAAATAACAAAAAACTTTGATTATTACTTGTAAGCTCGCCACAGCCTCCCAGGTGAAGGCCTTGCCCCCAGTCCAGCCACACAGCAGCTGACTCACAGGGGTGACTCTTATGCCGCGTACACACGGTCGGACTTTTCGTCTACAAAAGTCCAACGGACGCCGACGGACTAAAGCTGGCTGGTAATCCGTTCGTGTGTGGGCTTCTCCGGACTTTCAGCAGACTTTTTCAGCCTCAAATCCGACGGACTTTAGATTTGAAACATGCTTCAAATCTTTACGTCGTAACTACGACGGACCCGAAATCCGCTCGTCTGTGTGCTAGTCCGACGGACAAAAACCCATGCTAGGGCAGCTATTGGCTACTGGCTATGAACTTCCTTATTTTAGTCCGGTGTACGTCATCACGTACGAATCCGTCGGACTTTTGTGTGGTCGTGTGTAGGCAAGTCCGTTCGTTAGAAAGTCTGCTGCAAGTCCGCCGGAAGTCTGTCGGACAGGCTGTCGGACTTTTGTAGACGAAAAGTCCGACCGTGTGTACGCGGCATTAGTCACAGCTATGTCACTTTCCTCCAATCAGCTCTCATTATGCACTCTGCTCTGTGCTCTAGCTCTGCAGTGTGTGTGATATCGGATCCTCCTTAATAGGAGAATTTGTTTCATCTGTAGTATCATCTGAGGCTAGGTATACTGGCATAGGTGTGCGCAGCCTCTTGCATTAGGGTGTGCACCCCAAAGCTCAAATACATATGCATGTGTATATGTACTGATGGTGTCAGTAGGGCAGTGGTAGTAACATTTTTTTGGGGATGAAATATCAGTGCTCTAAACAGGGAGGAATATGCACCACACAAGGCGATTAGGGTGTGCCCAGGCACACCTGGCACACCCAGTGCGCACGCCTATGTATACTGGGTATATGTAAGGGTTTACAACCACTTAAGGTATTTAATCTTACTTTAGACAAATACCTTTTTTTTTTTTTGCTGCTGTGATCTGATTTCTGTTAGAGGGTGGCTACTTTAATTCTCCATGGTCTGTATGTAGGAATGTAGCGACCCTCTCTTGTTAGCTATATAGATGGACTATAGACTAGGGAATATGGTATATGTAGGAATATGTGTGTATGTGTGTATATAGCATGTGTATGGAAGTGAGGGGGAAATTGGGAGGGAGCTCACAGAAGTCGCTACAAAGAGGCAGAAAAATACAGTAAGGAATTATTTCATAAAAATGAAAATGTATGTGGATTATTTTTAGAGGATAAGGATGTTATTTAGTGTCACTTTAATATCCACACAGGCAGCACATCCAACTTAAAAGGTGGAGTTCCGGGCCCCCACGAAAAAAAAATTAAAAGTCAGCAGCTACAAACACATAGCTGCTGACTTTTAATATTATGACACTTACCTGTCCAGGGTTCCCGCGATGTTGGCACCCCAGCCGATTTTCGGATTGGCTCTCAGATGCTGCCGCTGCCATTCATATTAAGGGAACCCGGCAGTGAAGCCTAGTTGGCCTTGTGGTGGAGGAGGGGGGCCGAACTTGTGAGGGACGGCGCCATCTCCTGGAAGTGGGGACAGGTACCTGTCAAAAATGGGTTCCTGTTCCCCCTTTCCGCCCTAAAAGGTGCCAAATGTGGCACCGGAAGGGGGAGGAGTCAGTTAAGCAGAGGTTCCACTTTTGGGTGGAACTTCGCTTTAATTCAGTCGCCATGTAATGTGTCAAGGCAGATGTTTATGGCCCAGGAACAGGATGGGAGGTATGAAAGTTGTGGAACAACCCTGTTAGTTACATAGAACAACCCTGTTAGTTACATAATCTTATTCTTGGTGTCAGGAAGTCTGCATAGGTGTTAATCCTCCAAATGATGCCATGTGCGGTACAAATGTTAAACTGGCATTATATGTAGAAGACAGATGTTCCTGAAGACTCTACACCTATTCAGGGATGGTTATTCCAGTCTAAATTAGATGGCCTCTTTCAGGCCTCTTGCGAACCAATTGTGCACCTCACTTTGCTCAAAAGAACATGTCTTTTCCTTAAAGTGTAAGTTCACCTTTACAGAAATATCTGTAAGGTGAACTTACACAGGACCCCCTCCTCACCCCCCCTCCGTCCTGCTGACCTGCAGCGCGGCGATCTCCCATTCTGAGCCCTGCTATTGCCGCCTCACCTGATCGGGGCTTAGAAATTCCCTCGGCATTCTCTCTACTTCTCCGCTGACAGAATGGGCGACGCGGGATCTGATTGGTCGGCGCCACCCATGTGACTGTGCCGACCAATTAGAATGCCGCAAAACATCCCTCCTGCCTGGGGACGTTTTGGAGATTAAGCTGAGGGGATTTCTACGCCCCGATACGGTGAGATAACAGGGCTCAGAATGGGAGATCGCTGCATTACAGGTCAGCGGGATGGGGGAGGGGGGGAGGAGGGGGTCCTGTGTAAGTTCACTCTACAGGTTTTTCTGTAAAGGTGAACTTACCCTTTAAGATGGAGGAAAACTGCTGAGTCTTAAACTGTAGAAGTTGACTTCCTAAGTTGGGCCATTCTTTGTTGAGAGGTTGTTTTGTTATGCCAACCTACAGCTCTTTGGGGGTCAATTCACTAACGTTTGCCGCATGCGATAACACAGTCACGTAACTCATTTGCATAAATTATCACATGCGGTAAAAAAAGTTACTTACCGCAAAATGAAAAATGTGCCGGTAAATATCGTCAAAAAAAACATGTGGTAAGCTCTTAGGTCCAATAGACAAACGGAACATAGAGTAAAAAAACATGCAATATTTATCACCAGGGTTTTGCTGGCAGTATCACATGCGGTATTTGTCAGAAACAGCATGGGGATCCCTTAAAACAGGGTTCCCCTTTACATTAGAGTCCACAGTGCTCCCCCCCTTACAGTGTTAGTGGAAATTCTGTGGACTCTAAGGGGGCTGTGCAGACTGATGTAAGGGGGGCTGTGCAGACTCTGATTTAAGGGGGGCTCTGTGGACTCTGATGTAAGGAGTGCTCTGTGGATTGTGATGTAGGGGGGGTCTATTGACTCTGATGTAAGGGGGGCTCTGTTGATTGTGATGTAAGGGGGGCTATGTGGATTGTGATGAAAGGGGAGCTCTGTGGACTTTAATGTAAGGGGTGCTGTGCAGACTTTGATGTGGGGGGGGGGGGGGAGGAGCTGGAGATCTGCACGGTGAGCAGAGAGACAAGGGGGGGGGGGGTGGGACATGATTGCAAGGGGCACTCTAATGGGGGCTGTGATTGCTAGGGGCACTGTAATGTAAAGGGGACACTGTGGTATAAAGGGGACTGCACTGTAATCATTACAGTGCCCCTTTACAGTGCAGTCCCCTTTATATCACAGTGTCTCCTTTATATGGATGTGAATATCCCATCACCAACCACCCCCCTGGAACAATTGGCTGCTCAGCTTAAAATTCCCGGGCCTATTTTTTGTCCGGGCCTGCCTCCCATCCTGTTCTTGACACATGTCATGGTGATTGGTTAAGGTGTCTGTGCTAACTTCAATATAAATGCTGTGT